>NW_006922372.1:123138-135864 GCF_000298275.1 Orycteropus afer afer | reverse complement strand
TGACTGCACCTAACAACAACACCACCACTAACATAGTTTCTGACATCCCTAAGCTTGTGTGTGATTAATGATCATGTGATCTCCTTGGCTATTATTGTATCTCATTAGCATAACAACAATGGTATTATGAACAAAGGAAGTCATTTGGACTTATTGTAAATATCTTAATATTCATTTTCAAGTATAAAAAGCACTGTAGATGATATAACTTGAAAATAAAATCTCTAAGTTCTATATATTTTAATTCTATCAATCAGTTAGAGGATAAATGTGTATCTATTATTGCAAGAATAAAATACAACAATTATCAATGCTGTTTGTGAGAACTGTTCATTTTGTTTACAAATTAGGAACTGTCATGCAGTTCAATGGAAAAATTAGTAGTTAATACAAATTTTGAGAGTGTATTCACTAAATAACCTTAGGAAGAATATTATATAAATTTTGAGCCAATACATGTTTATAAAAAATGTAAATAATAGAAATCTAAGTATAATTCTCAACTGTAGATTTTTTTGATGTATTAGCATTCATAACATTAAACAAAATAACTGTTTAAAACATTTATATTTTAGTTATTTAATTTCATTACTTTTTCAAGAAAGAAAATGTTACTTGAGAATTTTCACATCTTATAGAATGGCTTAAAACCAGTATATCAATATTGGCACGTCAAATTTTTCAGGAAGAAAAATCTCAAAGACAACAATGAGGAAGCCTTCTGGGGGGCCATGGGGAAAGGGTGACAAGCTGAATTCTGAATGTGTTAGATAGGCAAAAGTGCAGTAAAGAAGGAAGGATGCACGTTCCAGATAGAGGGAATTGCATGTAAATGGATAAACATGCTGAATATGAGTCACAGTTGCTGAAGTACTGTGGGGAGAATGCATTAGTTTTCTATGCTATCATAAACTTGAAAGCTTAAAACAAAACAAAACAAAAACACCTGACTTCTGTCAAGTTGATTCCAACTCAGAGCTACCCTACAGGACAGAGTAGAACTACCCCATAGGGTTTCCAAGATTGTATATCTTTATGGAAGCAGACTGATATCTTTCTCCCATGGAGTGGCTAGTGGGTTTGAACTGCCAACCTTTTTGTTAGCTGCCGAGGGCTTTAACCACCAAGCGATCAAGTCTCCCCTTAAAACAACATAAATTTATTATCTCCCAGTTTATGTGGCTCATGACTTTGGACACGTATTAGCTTGGTCTTCTGCAAAGCTCCAATCCAGGGCTGGGTTCTCATGTAGAGTCTCAATTGGGGAAGGGTCAGCTTCCATGCTTACTCCATTTATTGGCAGAAATCATTTCCTTGTGGCTTTAGGATTTAGGACAGCTTGCTTCCTCCAAGCCAGCAATGGAAAAAGAGATATATTCTAAAGCCAGTCATCAAGCAAAAGGGAGTGTTACATAATGTGACAGCCCATCAGCTTTGCCATAGTCTATTGATTAGAAGCAATTCACAGGTCCCACCTACACTCAGAAGGAGGGGAATCACACAAAGGTGTGAATTCCAGGAGATGGGGATCATAGGGACCACCTCAAGATCTGTTTACCACAGAGGGACACAGAGGTGTAAGTTAGCTGATAGAGGTTCATCTAATCCAGTTTGGCCAAATGTTGCTTGGCTAGGTATCAAAAGCAATATTTAGCAAAGCTAAGGCCAAATCTAAAAAAAAAAAATCTCATTATAGGTTAAAAATACGGGATACAAGAATAAATTTGAAATTACTTCATAATAGTAACCATCACAGATTTATTATAAAAATTTTAATAGTCCTTGATATATGCCACAGTATGGGTAGAGCTTGAAGACTGGAAGAAATAAGCCAATCAAGAAAGGACAGATGTTATGACTTCATTTATTTAAAAAGACAAAAAAAAAAAAAAAAAGGCAAATATACAGAGAATGAAGTTTATTAGTGGTTCTCAAGAGTGGGAGGGAAGGGGAAAAGGGGGGTTAACAGTGATGGAAAAATAGCATTGATTAAAGGTAGGGTTGCAGAACTGATTATTGTCATTGCTTTCAATGAGTTATACACTTGTAAAAAGTTGAATTGGTGAAAATTGTGTGACAGATACTGTCTTAGGTAGACTTGGTTCTCTAGAGAAGCAAAATCAGTGATACACACACACACACACACACAGAGAGAGAGAGAGAGAGAGAGAGAGAGAGAGAGAGAGAGAGAGATTATTTTAAGGAAATTGATCATGCAGTTGCAGAGGCTGGCAAATCCCAAGTCAGTGGGTCAAACATCAAGCTGGAGGCTTCTTCCAACTCATGCAGCTGCATGGACTGATGAACCCAAGATTGGCAGGTAAAATGGCAGATTGCTAGCTCACAGGCTATGAAGGCAACAATTTCCAAGATTGGAAGGCAATACAGCAAGCCACTTAGGGGCTCTGGTAGCACAGTGCCTAAGGCATGTGCTAACCAAAAGGTAGGTGGTTCAAACCCACCAGCCAGTCCATAAAAGGTTGACTGGGCAATCTACTGCCATAAAGATTGACCACCTCAGAAACCCAAAAGGGGTCACTAGGAGTTGGAATTGACTCGATGGCAATTTTTTCTTTTTTTAACTGCAAGCTGCTGCTTCAAGTCCAGGAATGAGAGATAATGATGAGCCAGATCTAGATCTAGCAGAACACCAGAGAACTTTCCCAGGATATCCATATATATATTGGAAGCAGGCCACACTCCTGAGGAAACTCTCTTTCAACTGATTGGCTGCTTATATCCCATCTCATCATGAAGGTGATTACATTATATAAAATCTCTTCATGGGAGATGACTACATTATAACCGCTAAACCACTGAGAATCATGGCCCAGCCAAGTTGACACACAACCTTAAATACCACAGATATATTTACAACAATAACAACAACAACAACAAAAACCTTCTGAGGCTGCTTATGTACAATAAACACCTCATGGGCTTTGACACCTTGGTTTGGAAGTTTAGGGTCTTGATTTCATGGGACATCCCAGTTAATTGCCCTAATAACATGCTGAGTGCTTCTGTAGTGCCTGGGGTTTTAAAAGTTTGCAAGTGACCATCCAAGTCACAAAAACTGGTCTCTATTTACCTGGAGCAACAAAGGAAAAAGGAGAGTCAGGAATAGAAGAGGATATGGAATGTGTGTCTAATTGCTTCCATGAAAAACTGTCTTTTTTGTTACGAGACAAGAATAACTGGATGGTGCCCAGCTACTATTACTGAACATTTTGATCAAAGATTCCACAGAAGAATCCTGATCAAAAGGGGTAAAATGCAGCACAGAATTTAGTCATGGAGGGTGGATGAACCTCTGAAAAATTTGCCTTGATATATTTAAGCTTTAAACCTTAAATCAAAAATACCCCCTGAAGTAATCTTAAAACCTAACAGTTTAGCTTAACTTAACTAGTAAAAACGGTCTGCCTTGAACTTTATACTCTTTTAAGGACTACCTGTATAGGATCAAATTGACAATAGCAACTCAAAAGATCAAATAGAAACCTTAGGGAGCAGCGAGTTTACAGCTAATGGGGAGGAACAACTGAGAAAAGGAGGATGAGAATGGTTGCATAACTCAAAGAATGTAACCAATTTCACTAAATTGTACATCTAGAAACTGTTGAATTGGTGTGTACTGCTGCATAAAGTCTCAACAACAGCAACTGAGAAGGAAAAAAAAATTAAAAGTTTGAAATTATAATCCAGGAACAAAATTTCTAAGCACTGTCATACTCTTTACCACACAGTGTAAGTCTCTTTCACAGTACTTATTACAGTCATGACTTTACATTTATTTGTAAGATGACTTGATTAATGTTTGAATCTTGTATTAAACTGTAAGCTCTAGGATAGGAGGAGCCTGTGTTTGCTGTTGCTAATAGTAGTGCTTTTGGTGAATAGGGTTTTGTTATGCCACTTCCCCTTTGTTGCACTTCATCCTAACTCCTGAGAAGTCTTTAAGCATCATAAAAATGCACCAAAGTTATTCTATGTGTGGTGATCAGTAAATGACAAGAAAGAGATTTATGAACAAGGAAATAGACTTTAAATTTTTAATGATTGTGAAAATTTGGAAATAATCTAAATGCCCAACTGTAGGGGAATTGTTAAATACACTATGGTACATCCAATCCACGGTGGTGGGGAGAATGAACACTATTAGTTCCTCTTTTAGGTGTGTACTCTATCTAGATACACACACACACATACTCACATACACAGACAAACAAGACTGCTGCCCAACCAGTAGCACCTGCATTTCCTAATAATAGTGTAGCAAAATAATAATAATAATAATGTACTTTGGAGCTAAACAGACCTAGGTTCAAACTCTATTAATCTTGAATGGCCAAATGGAGATCAATCTGAATGATGTTTATCTAAAGCAATGGTTCTCAAAGTGTGGTCCCTGAAGCAGCAACAGCAGCATCACCTGGGAAAATGTTAGAAATGCATGATTTTAGTCTCACTACAAACATACTGAATCAGAAACGATGATGTAGGGCCCAACAATTTGTTTTTAACAGACTCTCTAGGTGATTCTGATACCCATTCAATATTGTTAAGTGCCATGGAGTCAGCTCCAACTCATAGCAACCCTATGTTCAACAGAACTAAACACTACCTCTAAACTCTGCACCATCCTCACAATCCCTGCTATGCTTGATCCCATTGTTCCAACCACTGTGTCAATCAATCTCATTGAAGATCCTCTCCGTTTTCACTGACTGGTTGGGTCTCTAGTGCTGCTACAACAGACATACCACAAGTGGATGCTTTTAACAAACAGGGCTTTATTCTCTTACACTTTACGAGGCTGGAAGTCTGAGTTCAAAGTGCTGGCTCCAGGGGCTGGGTGAGGGCCCATAGACCTTGGGCTTCAGCTCTGCCTCCTGTCCCAGGCCCACTACAGCTGGAGGCTTTTTCTAACTCATGGAGCTGCTGGCTGCTGAGGTTGATGAACCCAAGAACAACAGGTAAAATGGCACAGCCCCACGATTAGCAGACAACACGGCAAGCCACTAGTTCAAGTCCGAAAATAATCCCAAGAGCCACAGGCAACACAGCTGGCCACTGAGATGAAGACTTGGCCAAATGCAGGATCCAGACGTGTCAAAAGCTCAAGACCTTGCTCAGAACTTTCCCTAATATACTGGAAGCAGGTCACACCCTGAAGGCAGCTACTTGGCTGCTCACAGCAGATTCCACCACAGAGTTGATTACTAACTAATCATATCATGGGGAATAACTACATCCAGCTGCCCAGCCACTCAAAACCATGGCCCAGCCAAGTTGACACACAAGGTAACTACCACACTGACCCTGTACTTAACCAAGCATGATATCCTTCTGACAACATGACTAAAGTAGGTGAGACAAAGTCTGGTCTTACTTTGAAGGAGCATTACGGCTGCACTTCTTCCAGGATAGATTTGTAGATTTGTACATTCTTCTGGCAGCCCACGATATTTTCAGTATTCTTAACCAACAACACAACTCATGCATCAAGGTCTTCCTTATTCTTTGTCCACCTTTCACATGCATATGAGGCAATTGAAAATACCATGGCTTGAGTTAGGTGCAACCTTAATCTTCAAAGTGACATCCTTACTCCTTAATACCTTAAAAAGGTATTTTGTAGCAGATTTACCCAGTGGAATGTGACGTCTGATTTCTTGACTGCTGCTTCAATGTGTGTTGCCTGTGAATCCAAGTAAAATGAAAACCCTGATAATTTCAATCTTTTCTCCATTTATCATGATGTTGCTTATTGGTCCAGTTGTGAGGATTTTTGTTTTATGTTGAAGTGTAATTTGTACTGAAGACCATAGTCTTTCATCTTCATCAGTAAGTGCTTCAAGTCATCTTTACTTTCAGCAAGCAAGGTTGTGTCATCTGCATATTGCAGGTTGTTAATGAGTCTTCCTCCAATCCTGATGCTGTGTTATTCTTCATATAGTCCAGCTTCTTGGACTATTTGCTCAGCATACAGATTGGATAAGTATGTTGAAAGGATATAACCCTGATGTATACCTTTCTTCATCACACTTTATCCCCTTCTTCTGTTCCACTAACAGACTCTTGGCCTATATACAGATTCCCCATGAGCACAATTAAGTGTTCTGAAATTCCCATTCTTGCAATGTTATCCAAAATTTGTTATGTTCCGTACAGTCAAAGGCCTTTGCGTAGTCAATGAAACACAGGTAAACATCTTTCTGGTACTCTTTGTTTTCAGTCAAGGCCCATCTAATATCAGCAATGCTATCTCTTGTTCCACACCCTCTTCTGAATCCAGCTTGAATTTCTGGAAGTTCCCTGTCAATATACTGCTGCAACTATTCTTGAATTATCTTCAGCAAAGTTTTACTCGCATAATTGATAATTTCTACATTCTGTTGGATCACCTTTCTTTGGAATGGGCACAATTATGGATCTATTCCAGTCAGTTGGCCAGGTAGCTGTCTTCCAAATTTCTTCACATAAACATGTAAGTGCCTCCAGTGCTGCATCCATTTGTTGAAACATCTCAGCATGTATTCTGTCAATTCCTGGAGCCTTGTTTTTTTGCCAAGCTTTACTTCCTGAAAGCTTTACTCCATCCATGTCATTAAGGTTGACTCTCCTTTGAGGAGGCAGCTCCACCCTGGTTGTATTTTGAGTGCCTTCCAACTTGAGGGGCTCATCTTCTGGCAGTATATCAGACTGCTATTCATAGAGTTTTACATTAATATATCAGTGTTTCAGTGCCATTCATCAGGTTTTCCATCAGTTCCTGGATCCTTGTTTTTCACCAATGCCTTCAAACGCAGCTTGGACTTCTTCCTTCAATACCGTTGATCCTTATCAGATGTTCCTCCTGAAACTGTTGAACATCAACCAAGTATTTTTTGTACAATAACTCTGTATTCCTTCCATCTTGCATTGTTTAAGATTTTGCCTACAAAATATTTCAGTTAGAGGCTTTTATTTTTCTTCAGTTCTTTCAGCTTGAGAAATGCTTAGTGTGTTCTTCACTTTTGGTTTTCTAAGTCCAGGTCTTTGAACATTTCATTATAATACTTTATTTTGTCTTCTTGATTTGCCTTTTGAAATGTTCTGTTCAGCTCTTTTATTTCATCATTTCTTCCATTTGCCCAACGTGAGTCCCCCAAATTCAAGTTACATCTTTTACCCATGTTTCTTTCACCTTGGTTATTCTGGTCTCCAATGACAAGATGGCAACCTTTGCTGAAGTCCTAAGAGTTGACTAATGGTTACAGTTAAGTGAATATGATCTTGTCACCTAACTGTCCTGGAGACAGTAAGTAGTGATGTGATATAAGGGATGAGAAAGAAGGTGGGAGCTTGGCGATGGAAGAAGAAGGAAAAAGATGAAAAGAGGTGAGAGGAATGGAGGGGCTTTTTATCTCAGCTTTGAACATAGCAAGTTAGGTAGGGTGAGAGGGTAGAGGGGAAGCTCTGGAGGTGTTGGTTTCAGGCTGTGTACCACATAGCAATTTAGCCAAATCTTATCTCAGCTTTGAACATAGCAAGTTAGGTAGGGTGAGAGGGTAGAGGGGAAGCTCTGGGGGTGTTGGTTTCAGGCTGTGTACCACATAGCAATTTAGCCAAATCTTGGTACAAAATAAATTGCAGTGTTGGGAAATGCATGGGCAGCCAATTCTATCTATCCTTGTCATCCTTGTAATATCCAAACAGCACCCAATGGCAAGTACCTTCTCACATCATCACCCACCCTCATATTCTAACTAATCATGATTCCTTCCCAAATTCACCTCCTATCATTGATTTATTTCTCTTAAACCATTCCATGGTTCTTCCTGTATCTTTGTTACACAGTAAGACAAGTTCAGCCTCTTCATGGAACACTGAACATTTCTTCCATATCATTCTTTAACTGAGACCTGGTACTCTCCTGAAGATTCTGCTTCCCGTATAGCCTTCTCTGATGAAATCTGTTAATTTTCTTATTAACCATAAATTATAAGACTAGAACAAAAGGAATACAGGGTAGGAAATCCCAAAGACAGAAGTCTTAAAGGAGGATACATTTTTCTCATCAGGTTAAAGGATTCATGCAAACATGTGATGCAGCAACTTAACTTCTTAGTTCCCTGACTGCCTCAATTCTACTACACTTAAATGACTGTCACCCATGACCACACAGTGGATGTTTTCAACACCTAGAGGAAATCTACATCAGAAATCTTTTTGGATTCATATTTCTTTATCTTCTTTTCTGCTGTTTACAGCCTAGATTGAACTTTCTCTTTCTGGTTTTAACAGTTATACATTGCAATTGTGTTTGTATCATGGTTCCCCTTAACATCCATGTCTATTTAACCCTATTAATTTCTTAAATTACCAATATTTCTATTTTCATTTTAACAATACAAGTATTTGAATATGTTCTCATATCCTTTGGGTCCCACCACACATTCCCTTTCATTTTGATATTGTTTAAAAAATAAGTTCTCAGTTACTGGGGATATATTTTTTACTTTTACTGTCAAGTTTTCCTTCTACAATGAAATATATATTTCTATTATTTTTTAGCAATAAAGTATTTATTCTTATTTCCTGTATTTCTTACAGTATCTCCTGATTGTTTTCTTTTCTCATTAGATATCTCCTACAAAATTGTTTCTGAGGCACTGTATTACTCTGCTAGATTAGAGTTCAAATATGGCTGAATATAAAATTATAGGTTCAAAGTCCTTTCAAATTACAGATCCAGTTCTTTAAAAACATTACTCCATTGTCTTATTGTTTTCAGTGTCACTAATAAAAAGTCTGCTATCAATTTCATTCTGTTTTTTGTAGATGATTTTCCTTTTCTATCTGGATTTTTTGAGAAATTGAATTTTGTCTTTGATATTCTTTAATTCCATTGTAATGTGTTGTTATGGATTTAATTGTATCCTTCCAAAATATATGTTTAATTCCTAGCTCTTGTATCAGAGGCTGTGATCCTGTCTGGAAATAGGCTTAAAAAAAAAGTTAATGACATCATACCAGTGTAGGGTGGATCCTAAACTTAATTACTTCTGAGTTATAAAAAGAACAGAATTGACACAGAGAAACACCACACCCAGGGGGAAGATGGATACCAAGAAATACTGAAGAATCCCAAGTATCACTGGCAGACACCAGAGAATAAGAAAGAGGCTCACAGAAGGAACTGAAACAGCTGAAACGCCAGAACCAGGAAAAAATTAATTTATGTTCTTTAAAGCCACTCACTTGTGGTATTTCTGCTACAACAGCATTAGGTAACTAGGACATGTATATACTTCATCTCTTCTAGGCTGTGTCAGCCACAATGTGTTTAAGGAGAGGGAAGAGGAGAGCCCCAGCTAACACACAACCTGTTGATCATTTCCATTTACTGCTACCCTAAAGACAACTACTTTGGTCAAGGCTTCATCTTGAGACTGAAAAAAAAAGATGGCCCTGAGAGGAGTCAGTATCCACTTGCTACAAGTTTACCAGTCTTGGGAATTTGAAAGTGGGGGAAGTGGAGGGATGAATGACCAATGCGGGGGCGGGGAGGTTGGGGCCAGTCCCTACAAGTTTTTAACAATCTCCCCTTCAGCCAAGTAGGGATTTTTTTTTTCTTCTTCTTTAACATACTGCTTCATCCACAGACACTGGTAACTGTGGATTTAGATGTTTCCTCTGATTTCTGTGGTGGTGAGGTTGATAATGAGGCCCCATAGCAAAACTTCAAAGCGTTTGGTTAAACTTATCTTCTCACACCTGTCTCCAGCTGCCTTCTACTTCAGGCTGTTAAGAAAACCACACAGCTGTGCAAATTTAAACCACCACAGATAGCTTCTTTTTTCAGGTGGGCACTGAGAACCACTTTGCCATCTCTTTTATTGGCAGTTTCCTCTCTTGTTCTCTCAGTGCCTATTCAAATCTCCACTGCACTCATCAAGTCCCTCAAATCTTTTTCCTTTTCAGCAATGGGTTGAGAAACAGCACCTTAAACAACTCAAAAGCCATCCTTTCATAAGTGAAGGGCAGTCCTAATACACAACATGGAAGAGTGAGAACTATGCTTCTAGTGTTTTGCTAGACTATAGCACTGCAAGGAATCTGAATTCCATTTCAAAGGAAAATGAAGACAGTGACAAAACAAGAATGGAATATGTTCTGATTCCCTAGTGCCACTCTGACAAGAACATACCACAAATGGGATGACCTGAACAAACAGGAGTTTATTCTCTTACAGTTTGGAGTCTTTAAGTCCAAGTTCAAAGTGCCAGGCTCTAGGGGCTGGGTGAAAGCCCCTCAACCTTGGGGTCTAGCTCTGCCTCCCAGCCCACTGGAGCTAGAGGCATTTCTTCACTCAGACAGTTGCTGGCTGCTGAGGCTGAGAAGCCCAAGGTTGACAAGTAAAAAGGCACAGTCCTGATGTTACCAAACCACATGGCAGGCGATTAATACAAGTTCATTGTAAGTCCCAAGGTTGGCATAGCATGGCAGGCTGCTGAACAATGACACAGTTACATGCAGGGTCCAAGCATGTCATAGGCTAGAGACTATCCCCAAGGCTTCTCCTTATATACAGGAAGCAGACCACATACCAAAGTAGCTACTCAGCTGCTTGTGGTAGAGCCCGCCATGTAGTTGATTGCCAGTTTCATCATGGGGAATAACTACCACCAGCTGCCCAGCCACTCAAACAGGTCCAGCCAAGTTGACATACAAATTTTAACTACCATAGAAGATAACAAGCCGGTCTCCATATTCAATGAAAAAAATCCTTTGGGAATGAAGAGAAAATTAAGACATTATCAGATGGAAGCAAACTAAGAGAATTTGTCACCAGTAGACCTATTCTATTTCTAAAAGAATTCTCTACTAGAAAGCAAATAAAAAAAGAGAGGAGGAGGGGGAGGGGGAGAAGAAATCTCAGAACATCAGGAAGAAATACAGAAAAATGCAAAGAGTCAAAATATGAGTAAATGCACCCATTAATGGCAGAATAGATAACCAAACCATTGTACATGCACACAATGGAATACTATGCAACACTAAAGAATAATTGTGGTAGTTAAGGATGTTGTCAACGTGGCTGGGCCAGGTTGAGTGGCTGGGAAGCTGGATGTGGTCTGCTTCCAGTAAGAAGCAGCTTTGAGGAAGGTCTCTAGTTTTTGGAACACTTGAAATCTGCATGAAGCCAAGTCATTGTTCAGCAGTTTGCCAGGCCCTTGTGATTTTAGGAGTTCTTCCAGACTTGAATTAGTCGCTTGCCTCATTGTTTGGTAACATTGGGATTGTGATTTTATACTTGTCAAACCTGTCTTTGTCAGCCTCAGCAACCAGCAGCTGTCCAAGTCAAGAAAAGCCTCTGGCCTCAGTGGGCTGGGAGCAGGAGGCAGAGCTGAAGCCTAAAGTTGAGGGTCTTTCATCCAGGCCCTAGAGTCTGCCACTATGAACTTGGACTCCAAACTGTAAGAGAATAAATTCCTGTTTGTTAAAGACATCCCATTTGTGGTATATTCCTGTCAGAGCAGCACTCGGTAACCAAAACAATAATGTAGAATCTGCAAAACACCTCATAACATGGATGAACTTGGAGAACATTACGCTGAGTGAAATAAGCCAATCACAGAAGGACAAATATTGTATTAGTCCACTATTGTAAAAAGTCAAGGAAAGCCATCAAAGCTCAATTGGCATAAGAGACTACACAAGGGAATTGTTCTTTATCCTACTTTGGCCAGTAGCGACTGGGTTGCAAGCAGCCATCTAAATGCAACGATGGGACTCTCCTCATCCAGACCAAAAAAAAAAAAAGAAGAAGAAGAAGAAGAAGAAAACCAAAGATGCATGGAAACAATTAGTTCAAGGGAATGGTACACCATGTGATCCTTGGCCTACATGACTATGAGACTAGAAGAACTAGATGGTGCCCAGCTACCACTGTCAACCACTTGGAGGGGGATCTATGTAGGAGATTCTGGATAGAGTGGGATAACTGTGTGGAACAAAACTCAAAATAAAAATAAAGCGGGGGGGGAGACCAGATTTGCTCGTTTGATAGAGCCTGGTGGAACCCCTGAGACTATAGCCCCTAGATGCCCTTCAGGTCTGGAATTGAACCCACTCCTGTAGCTTCCAGCCAAACAAAAGACAAGCATATGAGCTGAAAATTTACATTAAGGAGATACACTTCTTGGAGAGCTCAATCATGGGAGAATAGAAGGGTTATGTATACACAGGGAGACAGTTCAAGGGGCAAGAGTGCATGGGCGGGAAGGACACAGGGAAGAGGTGGCTATGGGATGGAAGTGGGAAGAAAGTTGTTGCATTATGGGAGATGGCAATGTCATGAGACAAAGTGTATGTGAAATGCTATGCATTTGCTCTGTAAGCTTTCACCCAAATCACAATAATTTCTTTTAAAGTCATGGAAAGAATTATATATGGAAGGAAACTTCCTTAGTTGGTTACCAGGGACGGGAGGGGAAGGGAAGGGAGGTGAAGAGAGGAAAAATTCTTAGATAGGTTGAAAAAAAAAAAGAAAAATATATGCATAAATGCAATGGACTTTTCTTCTCTCTCTCTCTTTTTTTAATTGTGATTTGGGTGAAGATTTACAGAGCAAATTCACTTTCCATACAGCAGTTTACATATACTTTGTCTCATGACATTGGCCACAGTTTAACACAATGCAACAGCTCCCCTCCCACTTTCTCCCCATAGTTA
>NW_006922372.1:93928-94929 GCF_000298275.1 Orycteropus afer afer | reverse complement strand
AATAGTCAAGCTGCTTTTAAACA
The DNA here is from genome assembly GCF_000298275.1 of Orycteropus afer afer. Taxonomy (NCBI): domain Eukaryota; kingdom Metazoa; phylum Chordata; class Mammalia; order Tubulidentata; family Orycteropodidae; genus Orycteropus; species Orycteropus afer. The sequence goes on along the minus strand of NW_006922372.1, from coordinate 94,906 downwards.
TTCAAAATGGCGACACCCTCTGCCTTTCTCTTCACCATCTCTGTTTATTCCCCAGCCACAATGCACAGTCCTCCGTGCAGTCCCTGGCTAGCAGGGCTGATTTTTAGATTAATTCTTAGGTCCTGCCAGCACTTGGGAATCTCCAAGCTGTCTCTGCCTTCAGGATTGCTCAGGATAGCTGCAGACCGCAGCTCCATATGTTTCTCCTTTTTTGGTATTTTCACCCAAATTCTTCTGCTAGTTGGGGTTTAGTCCACTTCTATATCCTTCCCTACAAGGCTCAGGGGTCCCGGATTATCTTCTGTGTCTGTGTTAATTGGTGTCCCTTTTGTTTGTTGAAGAGGGACTGTACAGTCTTTCTGCCTAGTCCGTCATCTTGCTGGAACCCTCCTCTTCATGAGTTTTTAAACTCATGTTTGATGGTATTAAAAAATATGTTATAAAATCATCTGATATGTTGCTTAACATGTAGAATAATACTGTAAAATAATAATATTTTAAAAGTGGGAAGTATATAGTGCCTTATATGGGAATAAAGAACAAGGCTCCAGGAATTGACGGAATACTCTTTGAGATATTTCAAACAAACAGATGCCCCATTGGAGGCACTCACTCAGTTATGCCAAGAGATTTGGAAGACAGCTACCTGGCCAAATGAGTGGAAGAGATCCATATTTGTACCCATTCCAAAGAAAGGTGATTCCACAGCATGTGGAAATTATAGAACAATATCATTAATATCATACACAAGTAAGATCTTACTGAAAATAATTCAAAAACTTTTGCAGCAGTACATTGACAGAGAACTTCCAGAGGTGCAAGCCCGATTCAGAAGAGGACGTGGAATAAGGGATATCATAGCTGCTGTCAGATAGACATTGGGTCAAGGCAAAGAATACCAGAAAGATGTTTACTTGTGTTTTATTGACTATGCAAAGGCATTTGATTGTGTGGATCATAACAAATTATGGATGACAT
>NW_006922372.1:90197-93208 GCF_000298275.1 Orycteropus afer afer | reverse complement strand
CTAAAAGAACTAACAGATCTGTCCTGGAGGAAGTGCATCTGAGATGCTCCTTGGAAGCAAGGATGGCCAGACTTTGTCTCACCTATTTTGGTCATGTTGTCAGAGGGGACCATTCCCTGGAGAAGGATGTCATGCTTGGTAAGGTGGAGGGTCGATGAAACAGGGGAAGGCCTTTGATGAGATGGACTGACATGGTGGCTGCGACAATGGGCTCAAGTATAGCAAGGATCATGGAGCTGGTGCAGGATTGGGCAGTGTTTCGTTCTGCTGTGCATGGGGTCGCTATGAGTAGGAAATGACTTGATGGCACCTAACAACAACATATGGGAGTAATGCTTTCTATAGTTAACTTCAAAGGAGCTCTTGTATCACAGTGCCTAAGGCATTTGACTGCTAACCAGAAGGTTGTCAGTTCAAACACACCACGTGATCCATGGAAGGAAAAAGAAGCAGTCTACTTCCATAAAGATTTACTGCCTCAGAAATCCAATGGATGCCGCTATGAGTCGGAATATTTAACTTGCAGTGATAGATATTTGATAGCATAACATAGACTGTGAAGAAAACATATACATATATACAAAACAAGGAGGAGTAGGCGGGTGAAAAAAAATTAAAAGAATCCACATACTGTTAAAGACACAGGGTAGACAAGTCAAGAGGATTTCAAGGTAAGCTAAACCATGTGGGAGTTGGGAGAGGAATGTACAGGGAAGCAGGTCAGACTTTCAGCATCATAAGCAGCCACAGAGTGACAAGAGAGTAAGGAAAAGGTAATAGAAGAACCCACCCCAAGTAAACCAAACCTCAAATGGGACCCATGGTTGTCAGGTCCATTCCAACTCATAGTGACCCTTTTTGGAACAAGGTAGAGCTGTATCCTGTGGTTTGGGGATTGTGCATCTTTGCAGGGGAGGGCTGCTTCATCTTTCTCCTGTGGGGTAGCTGGTGGGATTGAGCTGCAGGCTTTGATTGGTGGTCAAACACCACTCTCAGCAAACCATTCCAAACAGACAGACACACGGGCAGTAGCTATCCCTTCTCATGCTTGCATCACTAGCTGATCGTCTCACACTAAGTATAAGAAACATACACCTAAAGCCTTTGCTCTTGGAGGTGCATACTTGCAACAGCCTTCTTTCACCTGTGCAGGTGCATACTACAGTGGCCCAGTGGATTCTGCCACAACTGCCTGCTGCCAGGGCCAGTGACTCATCATAACTAGAAAAGTCCTTCCTCCTCAATTACTTTGTCTTCCCCTTATTTTTCTCCCATTCTTTTCTCCAGTATTTCTTCCATTTTATCTGTTAATTTCTCCCTCTTCCTCTTCTTCTTTAACTTTTATCAATCTTTCATCATGCCCACTCCAGCTATTTTCTCTTTTTCTTATTTTCCCTTTCTTTTCTATCTTTTATCTTTTATTTTCAGTCTATATTTTCCTCTTTTCCATGTCTTCTTTGTCTCCTCAGATTTCTTTTCCTTTCTTTTTTCCTGCCTCATGCAATGGGAGGAAGATATTGGCTCTCCATTAGTCAGCTATATCTACTATACTGACCACCTCACCCGACAGATGAGTACCACCAACAATTCTTGAACCATGGGATCAATGACAGACAGTGGACAACACCTGCCATCACAAATTGTAGCTCCTCCTCATGACAGAGACCTGCACTCACATTCCCACCAGTTATTCCACCAAACTGTAGAAACCTGAGGAGTAGCCCAGTGCTACTAAGCTAACATCCAAAGAAGCACACCCACCCACACATTCTGGCATATGAAAACAAAGCAAAACATAAAAAGCAGGGTGAAACAAATCAGCATATAACCAAGAAATAAAGACAACATTTTCAAAATATCTCAGAGACAACAGAAAGCTTCAACTCAAACAAAGGAAGAAGACAAAATGGTGGAACCAAGTGTTCAAACTAAAGGACTAGGAAATCTCTTTAAGGAAGAACAAGTAATAGAATTACCCAAGAACAAATTCAAAAGATATATGTATATTGGACCTTCCAACAGCACAAGGAAAGCACAAACACAAGCAAGTAGAAGCCAGATACCCTTGAAGAATTCAGGAAAATCATACAAAAGCAAAATGAAAAAAGAAAAAAAAGACAATTAGAAATCATATAAAAACAGCAATTAGAAATCCAGAAGATGAATAATTAAATTACAGAGATAGATAACATTTTGGAAAGCCAAAAAAATAGAATTCAAACGGCTGAAGAATGCATTTCCCAGCTGGAAGACAAATCCCTAGACCCTAGGTTATATGAGGAAAACTCCAAACAAAAAATGAAGAGGAATTAAGCAAACCTTGCTGAATAATTTCTCTCAGAAAAATCAGCACAAGGCCGGTCCCCATGAAGCAGAGGTTAAAAATACCCCAAATGTCCAAACTACCATACCACTCCATCATTTCAGACATTAACTCCTCCTCCTCCTCCTCCTCCCAGTAATTTTCCCCATCTTAGGGTTCTGTATTTCACTGTAACATCTCACAGAACTCACAGACACACAAGGGATCGTCTCACATAGTAGTGGTGGAGGCTGGCAGGCTGGTGAGTCCCAGGTCTGTGAGTGAGTCTGGAAGATCCTCCCAATTCTTGGGGTTTGATGAACCTCGATCAGCAGATCAGATGACGGCTGCTGTCCCAAATCCAGGGGTGAGATGAGGATTAGCCAAAACACAAAACCAGAGCAAGAGGTGGGCGAACCTTCCCAGGAGACTCATAGGTATACCCTCAAGGAAGCTAAGAGTGGTGATTTGACTTAAACCCTCCAGCAAGGCAGGACTCAAGATACATTCCACCTGTGCTGCCCCAACAGAAATAACCCAAGTGGATGGCTTTAACAATCAGCAGCTCAAGGCAAATCCCATCACAGAGCTGATTGCCTGTCATTGTATGGAAAGACTACTACCAGCTGCCCAGCCAAGTTGATACCTGACCTTAACTACCACACCACCCCAAACAGGCATGGATAATAGGATTTACAATACATCACAG
>NW_006922372.1:89486-89947 GCF_000298275.1 Orycteropus afer afer | reverse complement strand
AAGTTTTTGTCATTGTCATCCTTATAGTATCTGATAGTATTTAACTGAGATAATATTATTCCCTTGTTCTGAGTCTATCTTTAGGTATCAGCATAGTGTTGGACTTCCCCCGCTGCATAACCCATTTATTCATTCCTTTACCTTCAGTTATTATTTCTCCTTCCTCCCATTCGTCATTTATTTTTACCCAGCCTTTCCCAACTTGGGAGTGGACATCAAGTTCAGCTGTTATACCTATCCAGATTGCTGGTAGCAAGATCAGTCTAGCAAGTGCTTTCCCCTCAGTCCACTCCCATTCATGCTGGGTATGGTTACACAGGTACAAAACTAGTGGGCTATCTCCACCACTGGGCAGGACAGTAGTATTCACTGTCAGCCCTAGTTTTTGGCCAGATGGGGAGAAGGTACAACCATCCCATAAGGCCCTTGGGAATTTTGGCATACAGGTTCAGAGATATAGA
>NW_006922372.1:87153-88823 GCF_000298275.1 Orycteropus afer afer | reverse complement strand
GCAAAGCCCAGTCCAGAGTAAGTATCTATTCCTGTGAGGACCCATTTATAGCCACCTGGAGCCACTGGTGTCATTGGACCTATATAATCGACTTGCCAGCTGTGTGCAGGGCCTTCCCCCTGGGGAATCTGTCCCATAGCCATCTGTAACCTCTGTCTTTCTTGCTGACAGAGCAGTCTTATTGGCATTTTGTGCTTCAGAGGGTGCAAGAGGGATGTGCCTTGATTCAGCCCATCTCTGCATTGCTGCAGCACCCCCATGTCCACTCATGTCATGAAGCCAATTGGCTACCTCAAGGTAGCCAATATCCGCTTGCTGGTTCCAATCACCTTCTGTTCCAGGAAGGGGATTCTTCTGATGGGCATTGACATGGCTTACTCTAATGTGTCCTCTGACTCCCAGAGTACTTTCCATAGGTCCATGGCCCACACAAGGGTCCCCTTAATAGTCCAATTTTCCATCGCCCATTTGCCTGACCATATAGCTAGGCCATTGGCGACTGCCCATGAATCAGTGAAAATCCAAACATATGGGCTTTCACCATTGCCCAATTCTTCCATGACAGCTAAGAAGACAGCATGTAGTTCAGCCCATTGGGCTGACCTGTTTTTACCTTCTTCAATAAGGGTCTTTCCATCTGCTGGTCTTAATGCAGCAGCTTTCCATGTCAGCTGTTGTCCATGTACCCTGGAGCTGCCATCTGTGAACCAAGCAGCCTTCTGTTGATCCATAGAAAGTTGTTCATATGGCACTGTCCATGTGGCAATGGGTTCTGGCAGCTCCTCGGGTGGTTCCAGGGTAGGACCTATAGGAAAGGAGGCTACCTGCTCATGGATATGATGGGTGCCTCCTTGCATCCCTCCAGTTGCTTGTTCTTGAATAAACAATTTCCATTTTATTATGAACTATTTTGGGCACCACCTTCCTTATTAGAGTGTTTCTCTGACATCACCCAAGACATTGTGGGTATTTCAGGCCTCATGATAATTTTATGGCCTTCTGTCATTGAAGCAGTCTCAATCAATGCCCAACAACAGGCAAGGAATTGCCTTTGAAATGGTGTGTATTGTGCTGCAGCATCTGGAAACTTTCTATTCCAAAATCCCAGTGGTTGTCGTAGGGCAGCATTCTCAGGTTTTTGCCATAAGCACCAGTCTGCATAAGCACTTGTAGCAGACACCTCCAAAATCATGTCTGAATGTGGATCATAAGGACCTAAAGGCAAGGACAGTAAGACCGCCTTCTGTATTTCAGACATAGCCTGCAGTTACTCTGGCCCTCATTCAAATGTACTTTTCCTCCTAGTGGCTTTATGGATAGGAGCCAGCAGTATATATACCCAGGTGTGGAATATGTGTTCTCCAGAATCCAAATAAACCAATTAAATGTTGGGCTTCCTGCTTAGTCTGGGGGTAGGTAGTGACAGTAATTTATTTTTGGTTATCTGTGGAATGTCATGGGTGGCTCCTGCCCAACTTATTCCCAAGAATTTCACTGTTTGGTCAGGGCCCTGAATTTTTGCTGGGTTTATTAACCAGCCTCTGTTGGTCATGTGGGCCACCACTATTTTCAAATCTGCCTTAGCCCAATCTTCTGTATTTGATATCAACATAATGTCATCAATGTAATGTATCACCATACTTGAAATCTGCACCAAGTCCAAGTCTCTC
>NW_006922372.1:85373-86433 GCF_000298275.1 Orycteropus afer afer | reverse complement strand
TTGAACTACCAGCCTTCTGGTTAGCAATCAAGTGCCTTAGGCATTATGCTACCAGAGCTCCCAAAAGAGACAGCCTGGCTACAGGGCAGGGAGCGGCTGATGGGTTTGAACCTGCCATCCTTGGGTGTGGCAGCTGACTGCCCAAGGCCCTGAGGCCATCCCCTAGGGCCACAATATCAGGTAGAAGGAGATTTCTCCAATTAGACATAGCATCCAGACCGATAATACATTCAGATAAAGGACATACAACTGCTTCATACAACATCTGTTTAAGCCTTCCAATTCTTATCCATACATTCACCTGTTGCATCACCATATCCCCCTAGTCTAACCTTAGGCCCCTTCAACATTTCATTGACAGGTTTTGGGATGACGGTACATTGGGCTCCTGTGTTCAGGAGTCCCAAGAAGGTCTCTTCCCCACCCCCAAGCCATTTTACCCATACATTTGCATATGGCCTCAGGTCCCCTGCTGGAGGCTGGACTAAAAGACCTTGGCTGCCCTGTCAGTTTCTGGCTTCATCAATTAGCTGAGTCTCTGCTTCAACTAGTCCCAGGTGGGAGTTCCTATTATTAAATTCCTCCTGAGTGGAGTGAATAGAACAAACTTATCTAGGCCTCCTTAAGGTGAGGGGACCAGCAGGAGTTTCCATTGGTCCACCCAATCTCCTGTAGTGCTGCATCAGCACCCTTGTCTCAACTCCATCAATGTCTGCTATATTCATCCCATTCCTTAAGAACCATTGAAAAATCTCTGGCCTGTTGAGATAAGTTCTTTCCCTATTGCCCCTTCCCTTTCTGCTATTAATCACTCTTATGCTTCTTGCATTTGTAAGACCCATGATGGGAAGTTGTGCTAATAGACCTGACACGGCTTCTCGAATTGTTGCTTTGTTTTACAACAGCAAAGTTACATGGGGTGCCCATGTAGAAGGAGCTCCTTGATTACCATATCTGCCATGACCTATGTAAGGGGCATTCTCATTGGGTGAATATCGTGAAAACCATAAAGCCATTCCAGCATGGCTTGCATGAGCAGTACATCAGCTGCTTCCTCTGG
>NW_006922372.1:84288-85179 GCF_000298275.1 Orycteropus afer afer | reverse complement strand
AGTTTCCCTTCTCAGGATACACAAACCTGACTGCAAATTTTATCCATTCCAACAGACTGGCTGCCCCCTCTGGGTTAACCTACTCTGTATATGGATCTTGGATCAACATTTGTGACTGTTCCATAGGGAGTTGTCGGTCTAGCATCAATCCAAACACACTCTTCCACTCTGCAGTATTCAAAACTAAAGATGCCGCCCCTAAATTAGTCACTCTCACAATCCATTTTAGTAAAGGTTCCTTGGGAAGCTGACGATACTGATATAAAAACTGAAGCAGCTCTTTCACACTATACCCTCTGCTTTCAATAGTTTCTTGTCTTGCACATTCCCTTCCAGGACTAACTTTTGGTGACCAGTGGTCGTACCAGTATCACTTGTTGTTCTGACACAATTTTTCCTTTCTGGGTAGGCCTTGAAACTAGGGATTTTATCTCTAATTGGACTGGATCTGAGCTTGATTCAGTGCTACAACCCATCTCTACATTCTTTTCCCCTGCCATTGCAGCTATTGCTGATAATAGCAACTAAGGAATTGTAAGTCGCGCCTTTTCCTCATCATTCTGTATTTCCATATACATACAACTAGCCAATGCCTCAAGAGTTAGATCCACTTCTCCTAAATCTCATGAATAGCTTTTGCTTTGGGTGACCAACCAATCTCAACAAAAGAGCTGCTTCAATACATGGGTGTCTTTTATCCCATCCAGAAGCCAAAGGTTTCTTAATTTCGTGTTTATCTCCTTTCTCCCAAAACCACATATTCCAGTGAGTCTGGGCCATTGCAGTGAATCTCACCATTCTGACACCAATTGCTGAACAGTTTCTCACAGAAAGATCAGCACAAGGCCGGTCCCCATGAGGCAGAAGTTAAAAATGTCCCAAATGTCCAAA
>NW_006922372.1:81911-83569 GCF_000298275.1 Orycteropus afer afer | reverse complement strand
AAAAAAAAAAAAAAAAAACTACAGGAAAATTGTTGAAGTCTTGCTAGCAGAAAATGTCCCCAATATCATGAAAGATGGAAATATGTCCATCCAAGAAGCTCAACAAACCCCATACAGGAAAGACCCCAAGAGAAAATCACAAAGACATATCATAATCAAACTTTCCAAAACAAAAGACAAAAAGAGAATCTTGAGAGCAGTTAGGGAAAAACAAAATGTTAGCTGCAAAGGGCAACCAATAAAACTGTGCTTTGATTTCTCAGCAGAAACCATCCAGATAAGATGGCAATGAGATGACATATACAAAATCTTGAAGGAAAAGAATTGCTAAACAAGAATTATATATCCAGCCAAACTGTTCCTCAAATATGAGGGTGAAATTAAGGCATTTCCAGACAAACAGAAATTAAGAGGATTTGTAAAAAGAAGACCCACCCTACAAGAAATGCTAAAGGGAGTCCTTCCAACAGAAAACCAACAACAGAAAATAAGTTAAGACCAAGATACATGACTACACCACCTACAAACCAACGATTAAAAATAACTCTCAAAACTAAAATAAGCTTACAAAAAGGTCAACAGAGAAATAGAGGAGTCAACATGAAAATTACCCCTACAATAAAACTAATAGAGGGAATAAATCGTATAGTCACAAAACTTCCAAATGGAGAGGAAGTCAGGATGATGTTTATATAGATCATTGTTCCAATCTTCGGGAGATAAGAATTTACTACAAGGTAATGACAAAGAAAATTAATAAGCCTTCGAACTCAAATAAGAAAGAAGAAAATCACAAGGACATAGTAAAGACAAAATCATCAACAATGAAGAAAAAAGAAAGAAAACTCGATAACAAAATGAACTCAGCACAGAATAATATTTGCAACAAAGAAACCAACAACAACACTAGAAAAAAACAAGAAAGGATGACAGGAATAAATTCATACCCATCATTAATTACACTGAATATGAATGGATTAAATGCACAAGTCCAGAGAAAGAAAGTGGCAGATTGGATAAGGAAAGAAGATGCATCAATATGCTGCCTACAAGAGACCCACCTTAGACTCAAAGTTAAAAATCATGGGTTGGAAAAAAATTTATCAAGCTAATGGCAACCAAAAAAGAAGAAGAAGAAGAAGAATAGGAATGATGGATTGGCTCTCAGCCCAAAAGGAGAAAGACTTACATGCAGAACACCTACCCCAGGGTGATGGATCCACCTACTCTAGGGAGATACACCCCTAGAGAAATCGACCACAGAGCATAAGAGGGGCAGCATTCTCATAGAGGGAAAGCTGGACAGACAGGAGTTCATAGTTAGGAAGGGCACAGGGAGGGGGTAGTTACAGGGATGGAGGGGAAGAGAGTTTGTTATGGTCAGGAATGGTAATCAGGGTGTGAAATCAAATGTACATGAACTGTTGAATGTAAAACAAATTTTGCTCTGTAAGTTTACACCTAAAGCACAATAAAATTAAAAAAAAAAAAAAACAGAGTAGGAATGGTAATAATAATTTCTGATAAAATAGACATCAAGGTGGAAACTAGCATAAGAGATAAAGAAAGGCAATGTATGAGTTAAAAGGATCAATTGGGCAAGAGGACATTACCATAATAATTAGGAATGATGATAATTATATTATATATATTATTAT
>NW_006922372.1:80605-81676 GCF_000298275.1 Orycteropus afer afer | reverse complement strand
TGTGACAGCTCTCTTTCCACTTCCTTCCCATACTTACCTCTTCCTTGTGTCCTTCCTCTTCCCATGCACTGCTGCTCCCCGAGCTGTTTCCCTGTGCATACACTGCCCTTCTGTTCTCTTACGATTGATTGCTCCAAGTAGTAACACATTACTTTTGATGAAGGACAGAACAAGTAAAAAAAAAAAAAAAAATCAACAAAGATACAACAAAATCCACCAACTTGAGCCCATAGACATACACAGAATACTCCACCCCCCACAAACACACACACACACACACACAATACACATTCTTTTCAAGAGCACATGGATCATTCTCCAGAATAGATCATATGTTAGGCCACAAAACAAGCCTCAATAAATTTTAAAACATTGAAATAGTACAAAGCTACTACTGAGATCAGAATGCTATAGAATTAGAAATCAGTAACAGGAAGACAAAGGGAAAAAAATCAAATACATGGAAAGTGAATAATACACTTCTTGAAAAATCTGTGTAACAGAAGAAATAATCTGTGAGATTAAAAAAAATTCTACAAACAAACAAGTATGAAAATATAACATACAAAAACCTTTGGCACAATGAGAAAGCAGAACTCAGAGGACAATGTATAGCAACAATGACCTATACAAAGAAAACTACAAAACATAAGAAATTACAAGATCCCTATATAAATGGAAGAACATGCCATATTCATGGATAGAAAGACGGAATATAGTGAAAATGTCAGTACTACCCAAAGCAATCTATATATTCAATGCACTTCCAATCCAAATTCCATCAACATTCTTTAAGGACATGGAAAAACCAATCACTAATTTTATACAGTAAGGAAAGAGAGATCAGATAAGGAAAGTATTATTGAAGAAGAGAAACAACGTAGGAGATCTCACACTCCCTGATCTCAAAACCACAGTAGTCAAAACAGCCTGATTTTGGGAAAATAATAGACCAGTGGAACAGAATTGAGATTTCAGAAATCCATTCATCCTTCTATGGACAGCTGGATTTTGACAAAGGGCCAAAACCCATTGAATGGGGGAGAGATAATCTCTCTAACAATTGGTGCT
>NW_006922372.1:76219-79175 GCF_000298275.1 Orycteropus afer afer | reverse complement strand
GGTTAGCAGTCAAGTGCTTTAGCCACTATGCTACCAGAGCTCCTCCTTAGGCATTAGAGAGATGCAAATAAAAACAACAATGAGATATCATCTCACTCTAGCAATAATACCAAAGTTCAATAAGACAAAAACTCACAAATGTTGGTGAGGGTGTGGAGAGATTGGAACTCACATACACTGCTGGTGGGACTATAAAATAGTACAACCACTGTGGAAACCAGAATGATTATTCCTTAAAAAGCTGGAAATAGAAACACCATTTGATCGAGCGATCTCACTACAAAGAATATATCCTGAAGAGAGGAGATCCAGGCAACAAATAAATATATGCACACCCATGTTCACTGCTGCACTATTCACTGTATCCAAGAGATGAAAACAACCTAAGTGCCCATCAACAAAAGAACGGATAACCAAACTATGGTACATGCACACAATGGAATGCAACATTAAAGAATAATGAGGAATCAGTGAATAACTTCACAACGTGGATGAATTTAGAGGACATTTTGCTAAGTGAAATAAGACAATCATGGAAGGACAAATATCATATGAGTCCATTATCATAAAAAGTCAAGTAAAGGTTTACATATGGAAGGAAATTTACTTTGTTGGTTACCAGGGATGGGAGGTGAGGGGAAGAGAAATTGATGACTAGTTAAGAGATATGTGTTTAGTTGGGTAAAGGGAAAGGCAATATAACAAAAGTGTGTGATCAGCACAATAACAATAGGTAAAAGGAGGAGACAGAAAGGTGGACAAAATTTTAGACAACAGAGGCAAATACTATTACATATATAATAGTGCATTATCAGTAATAACAAACAGTAGTCTACTGGTGGATACATAGGCAGACAGATGAAAAGAGCAGATGTGACTAGGAAAAAGGGAATATAGCATAGTTTGGCTGATGATATTCCTACATGTGTATGTAGGAATGTATGTGCTATGAAAATACCCGGGAGCTCTGGTAGCGTAGTGCCTAAGGCACTTGATTGTCAACCAGAAGGCTGGCAGTTCAAACCCACCAGCCACTCCTCAGAAGGAAGATGGGGCAATCTACTTTCGTAGTGATACTGCCTTAGAAACCCAAGGAGGGGTCGCTATGAGTCGGGTCCGACTCAAGGGCACATAACAACAACAACAACAACATGAAAATACCCATATAAGTTATAGAAATAACAGGGGACAAATTTGGGGTAGATTATTAGACATAGCCAAGCACCTTGAGGGAATGATTCTCTGGGCTTGAAGGCTCAGGACCATGGTCTTTGGGGACAGACATCAAGCTTAATTTTCACAACATAGTATACAAAAATATTGTTCTATATCCTACTTTGGTGAGTAGTAATTGGAGTCTTAAAAACTTATAAGTAGCCATCTAAATGCAATTATTTGTCTCTCCTCATACAGATGAAATAAGAGTGAAGAAAATCAAAGACATATGCAAACAATTAGTCCAAGGCACTAATGAACTGTGGGAACCTCAGCCTACATGATGTTGAGACCAGATCTACCAATGCCTATCTACCAATGCCAACCACTCAGAAAGGGATCAGAATTGGAGATCCTGGCTAGAGTGGAGGAAAATTGTGGAACAAAATTTTAAAACACAAAAATGGCCAAATGCTCAGATGGAGATTGGTGAAACCTGTGAGACTATAGCCTCAGGTTACCTTTCTTGTCTGGAATTGGACTCACTCCTGTTGGTTAGCTCTCCACCAAACAATAGAAGAGCTTATAAGCTGAACACCTACCCCCAAAAGATGGACCTCTTAGAATAGACAACCATGAGAGATCAGAATGGCAGCATTTGCATATGGAGAAAACTAGCAGACATGAATACATTAGTAAGAAGGACACAGGGAAGGAGTAATCACAGGGAGGAGGCAGGAGGAGAGCTGTTCCATTGTGGTGATTATAGAAGGTACCATGAAACAACATGTGTATGAACTGTTGAGTGTAAAATGAATCTGCTCTATAAATTTGTATCCAAGTAACCATAATTTTTTAAGAACAAGATATACCATGTATACATTAATTTAAAAAAGATACAAGTGACTATTTTAATATTACAGGCTTCTTAGAATAAGAGAAATTACTACAGACAAAGTGGTTGTTGTTGTTTTTGTTGTTATGTGCCATCGAGTCATCTCTAACTCATAGTAACCTTATGTACAACAGAATGAAACACTGCCCGATCCTGTGCCAGCTTCACTATCCCTACTATACCTGAGCCCATTGCTGTAGCCATCATGTCAATCCATCTTGTTGAGGGCTGTCTCTTCTTTTGTTGACCCTCCACTTTACCAAGCATTGTATCCTCCAGAGAATGGACAAAGTGGAGCATTAAGTAATTATTAAAGGTTCAACTCAACAGGAAGACATAGCAATCTATATTTGCACACATAAAATAACAGAAACGCAAAATATATGAAGGTAAAAAAGCTGAAAGAAAAAAGAGACAAATCTATAATTATCATTGGGGACTTCAAAACCTCACTTTCAAGAACTGATATAACTACAAGACAACACCAGGAAGATATAGAAGAATTCAACAGTACCACCAACCAATAGAAGAGTGAAATATACCTTTTTCTTTCTTTCTTTCCTTTCTTTTCTTTTTTTCTTAAGAGTTCATAAAATGTTCACCAATAGAGACCATATTCTGGACCAGGAAATAAACCTCAACAAATTTAAAAGGATTGAAATCATACAGAGTATATTTTCATTGAGTACTAAGGTGCGCCTGACACAAGCCATGATATTTCCAATCGCCTGGTATGCATGTGAGAGCTGGACAATGAATAAGGAAGATGGAAGAAAAGTTGGTGCTTTTGAGTTGTGGTGCTGGCAAAGAATGCTGAAAGTACCGTGGACTGCTAAAAGAACTAACAGATCTGTCCTGGAGGGAGTGCAGCCAGAATGCTCCTTGGAAGCAAGAATGGCCAGACTT
>NW_006922372.1:72660-75623 GCF_000298275.1 Orycteropus afer afer | reverse complement strand
CCACAGGTGTGGGTTCAATTCCAGACCTGAAGGGCAGTTAGCCATAGTCTCAGTGGTTCCACCAGGTTCTATCAGACCAGCAATCCTGGGCCCCCCCCTTTTTTTTCTTCAAATGATTTTGAGTTTTGTTCCACATTGTTCTCCCTCTCTATCTAGGATCTCCTACATAGATCCCCTTCCAAATGGTTGACAGTGGTAGCCAGGCACCATCTAGTTCTTCTGGTCTCATAGTTGCATAGGCTGCAGATAGGATGGTGTACCAGTCACTAGGACTAATTGTTTCCATGAATTTTTCTTTTTCTTCATTCTTCTTTGCTCTGGATGAAGAGAGACCCATCATTGCATCTAGATGGCAGCTTGCAAGCTTTTAAGATCCCAGTCACTACTCATCAAAGTAGAGGGTAGAACAAAGTTTTGTTAGTATGTTATGCCTATTGAGCTTGATGCCCCCTGCGATTATGGTCCCGAGCCCACAGGTTCAACTACTCGGTTCTCTGGGTAGCTGGATGTGACCAAGCAGTGACTACAACCTTGTCCCTTGTCAACTCTACTATACACCTGGGAATTCAGATCATACACATCAACTTATAGGACCATTGTCTGCCAACACTATACATGTTCTTGGGTACCCTACCCACTTCATAGACGTACTTGTTAGTTCAGCCTGCCCGCCCATCTATCCACCTGTATACCCACCAATACACTTCTTAAAAATCCATGTGTCAAAGTGGAAGTCTCAATAGAAATTTAAAATATATGTATTGAATTAAATGAAATAGCAACATATCAAAATATGTAGAATGCAGCTAATTCCATGCTGAGGAAGAAATTTGTAAAACTAAATGTTAACATTAGCTAAGAAAAACTTTCAAATTAATAATTTAAGTTACTAAGACTTGAAAATAGAAAAATAAAAACAAATTAAAGCATGCAGAAGGAACAAAGATAAGAGAAGTGAATGAAATTGAAAACAGGAAAACAAAAGAGAAAATCAATGTCTTAGTTACCTAGTGCTGCTGTAACACAAATACCACAACTGGGTGGCTTTAAATAACAGAAATTTATTTTCTCACAGTTTCACCTATTTTGTTCCCTAACAAAACCACCAGGAGACAGATGGTGAGGGCCCCACTGTTGCCAAACTAGCAACTAGAATAACACATTTGCTCTATTGCCTGGATATATTAAAAAAAAATCAGGATGAAGCAAACCAAGATATAATCAACAAATCAATACAATACTATTCAGAGACAACAGACAACTTCAAATTACACACACACACACACACACAGAGAAAAAAAAAAAAAAAACAGGACAAGATGGTTCAAACAAGCAACCAAATTACAGGGACAGAAAATCTTCCAGAAGAATAAATGATATTGGAAATACTTAATAAGTAATTCAAAAGAATTATATTTCATCACATTCAACAAATTGAAAGTTCAAGGAAATCACAGATAAAATCAAAGAAAACACAGACAAAACTCTAGAAGTATTAAAATTAAAAAATATTCAAGAACAAGTTGACAAAACAAATGGAAAATTAAAAACCATAAAAAATAGCAAATAGAAATCCAGAAGATTAATATTAAGATTTCAGAAATAAGTAATACATTGGATGTACAAAGTAATATATTGACTCAATGGGAGATAGAACTAGCTAGATTGAACACAAATCTCTTAATAAAAATCTGTTGGAGGAACAAACATAAAAAAAGAATGATTAAAAAAAATAAGAAAGCCTATGAATTATGTGTGACATCATCAAGAGGAATAAATTACATGTGATCAAAATTCCAGAAGAAGAGAGGGGAAGATGGCATCGTACCTATAACCCATACACTTGCCCCCTCTACTAATTTAATCCCGAGTAAGAGGTAAAGCAGATATAAATCATGAAACTGGAGTTATGAGCAACTAAGGAGAACATAAAGTATTGGATTTACTGAAAGCAGAGTAAAAGAGCATATTAAACAACTGGGAAAAATAAACGAACTCACCTAGCTGGCAGAGATGGAGACAGAGAAGACTCAGAAATACAAAAGAGGTTGTTGTAAGGAAGAAGGGAAAAACATCACAGAACCCACAGAGGCATCGTGGGCTCAGAATACACACACTAGGAGGTTTTGGCAGTGCATTGGGCTCTGAGTGAGTAGGAAAATCTTACTGGAAAATGGATCAAGATTCTTCTTGGTTTGGCCTGCCACAGAATCCAGAAAGGAGTGAGGGAAAGGGAGAGACTCCCTCTGCGTAGGCAGAGCCTCAGAACGAGTGCATGCCAGTGGGCTGGGGTTCAACTGTTCCATGAACCATTTTAGTACAGAGTGGACAGGGGAACTGGGGATTTGCAGCTTCTCAATCCAAGTGGAAAGTAGTGGCCCTCTATCCATTGAGGTCTCTGTTGTTTTTGAACCACAGCTTTTTGATTGACAGTAAGACATTAGCATTAGTAGACGTCTCAGAAAGAGACATACTACCCTGCCTGTGCCTGCATCACTGACTGAACTATTGCCCCAAATGTGGAAAACTCCTTCTACCTTTTTGTTCAGGGGCTCACTTCTGGTGACTTTTTTTTTCTTTCCTCCTTTTCTCCCCTGCTTCATCCAACAGAAGTAACACATTAAATCCCCACCAGGCAACAGGACTTACAACACTGAACACCTCACCCATTAGACAGGCAACACCAATAGCTCCTGCACCACAGAAACAACAACATATGGTAGACAACACATGCTCATCCCAACTCCAAATCCTCTTCAAACAGAGACCTGCAGCCACATCCCCACCAGTGATTCCTCCAATATAGAGACAGCTGGTGAGCAACCCAGTACACCTGAGTTAATAACCAAAATAATATACCTGTTCCACACTTTCAGATATGTTGTTATGTGCCGTCGAGTCAGACCTGACTCATAGCGACCCCTCCTTGGGTTTCCGAGGCAGTATGACTAAGGAAGTAGATT
>NW_006922372.1:70661-71830 GCF_000298275.1 Orycteropus afer afer | reverse complement strand
CATATATAAAACACTAAAGAAAAAGAACTTTCAACCAAGAATTCTATATCCAGCCAAATTGTCCCTCAAATATGAGGGTGTAATCAATACAGTCTCAGACAAACAGAAATTAAGGGAATTTGTGAAAACCACACCAACCCGACAAGAAATACTAGAGTCTTTCCAACAGAGAATCCACAACAGAGAAGAACAAATTAAAATCAAGACACTTCACATCAACACTTACAAACCTAACCAGAAATAGATGCTCAAAATAAGCTCATAAAACAATGTACACAGAGAAATAAGGGTGTCAATCTGCAGATGACACCGGCAACAAAGCAAATAGAGAAAATAAACATTTTATTTACAAAACTTCCAAATGAAGAGGAAGACAGGACTATGTCTTTATAGAACTGACTGTTCCAAACTAAGGGAGATAAGAATTTACTTCATAGTAACCACAAAGAAAATAAAAAAATCCTCCTAAGCAAACTCAGAAAGAAGAAAAACACGTGGGCTTAGTAAGCACAAAACCAACAATGAAGAAAGAGAAGACACACTTGATAACAAAATGAGCTCAGTACAGAAAAATGTTTGGAACAAGAAATCACCAACAACACAACAATAGAATGACAGCAATAAAATCACACCTATCGCTAATTACATTCAATGTGAAGGGACTAAATGCACCAGTCAAGAGAAAGAGAGTGGCAGATTGGATAAGAAAAGAAGACCTATTGATATGCTGCCTACAAGAGACCCACCTTAGACACAAAAATAAAAATAACAAGTTAAAAATTAAGGGGTAGAAAAAATATACCAAGCTAATGGCAACCAAAAAAGAGCAGGAGTGGCAATATTAATTTCTGATAAAGGTGAAAAATAGGATAAGGAACAAAGAAAAACATATGATGCTAAAAGGATCCATCGACCAAGAAGATATTATCTTAATGCACCCAAAGAAAGTATATTGTAAAGCAAATATTAACTGAATTGAAAGGAAAATGGACAACTCTAAATTGTAGTAGGAGACTTTAACACACTAATTTCAAAGAGGGACAGAGCAACTACAAAAAAACAACAAGAGGCTAGCGGGGCAAGATGGCGGACTAGGCAGAAGGATTGCACAGACCCTCTTCAACAAAGAAAAGGGAAACCAATTAACACAGACACAGAAGATAATCTTG
>NW_006922372.1:61530-63306 GCF_000298275.1 Orycteropus afer afer | reverse complement strand
GCTCCTAGCTGCCCTTCAGGTCTGGAATTGAACACACACCTGTAGCTTCCAGCCAAGCAATAAACAGGCATACTAGTTGAGCATTTACCTGAGGTAGATACACTCCTTGGAGAGAACAAGCAAGAGAGAAAGAAGGGCTGCTCAGGCACAGGGAGACAGCTCAGGGGGTAAGAGTACATGGAGGGATGGTCACAGCGAAGTGGTACCTATCAGGAGGAAGTGGGAGAGGAGATGTTGCATTGTGCTAAATTGTGGTCAATGTCATGAGACAGAGTGTATGTGATCTGCTTTATGGAAAGTGTATTTGCTCTATAAATTTTCACCCAAATCACAATAAAAATAAAAATAAAAAAAGAAATAAATGAAGCAGAAAACAAAACAAAACAAAACACAATAGAGAAAATCAACAAAACAAGAAGCTGGCTCTTCAAAAAGATTGACATAACACCGGCAAATATAACAAAGAAAAAGAAAAAGAAGAAGCAAATAACACAAATAATAAACAAAAAGGCTGACATCAGAACAGAACCAAATGAAATAAAAACAAACTAAACAAAAATAAATAAATAAACAAATATAAACATTCAGAGAAGAGTTGACACCTATACTACTCAAACTGTTCCAGAACATAGAAAAAGTGGAATAGTCCCAAATTCATACTATGAATGAAGAATAACACTGATATCTAAACAAGAGAAAGACACCACTATAAAGGAAAACTGAAGACCAATGTCCCTCATGAATGTAGATGCAAAAATCTTCAACAAAATGTTAGCCAACAAAATCCAACAATATATCAAAAAATTAATACATCATGACCAAGTGGGATTCGTACCAGGTATGAAAGAATGTTTCAACATCAGAAAAACAATCACTGTAACCCACCACATAAACAAAACAAAAGAACCATATGATCATACCAATCAATGCAGAAAAGTCATTTGATAAAATCCAACACCTATTCCTGCTCAGAACTCTCAGCAAAATAGGGATAGAAGGGAAAATCTTCAACATAATAAAGGACATATGCACAATGACAACTGCCAACATTATTGTTAACAGAAAAAGACTCAAAGCATTCCCTTTGAGAATGGGAACCAGACAAGGATACCCTCTATCACCACTTCTACTTAACATTGTATTGGAAGTCCTAGCCAGGGCAATAAGGCAAATAAAGAGAAATAAAAGGCATCCAAATTAGCACAGAGGAAGTAAATCTATCTCTATTTGCAGATGACATGATCCTATACATAGAAACCCCAAGAGACTCAGCATATTTCAGTAGTGTCAGGATACAAGTTCAGCATAAAAAAATAAGTTGGATCCCTCTATATAAACAAAGAGTCCTCGAAAAAAGAAATAAGGAAAACAATACTATTTACAATAGCTACCAAAAAGATAAAATATTTAGGAATAAATCTTACCAGAGACGCAACAGACCTATACAAAGAAAACTACAAAATGCTACTACAAGAAACTACAAGGAATCTACATAAATGGAAGAACTTGCCTTGCTCATGGATACAAAGACTGAATATTGTGAAAATATAAATATTTCCTAAAACAATTTACACATTTAATGCAATCCTGATCCAGATACCATCAACATTTTTTAAAGACATGGAAAAACTAATTATTAATTTCATATGGCCAGATACCATCACCATTTTCTAAGGACATGGAAAATCCAATTTTTAATTTCATATGGAAAGGAAAGAGACGTTGGATAAGCAAAGCACTCCTGAAGAAGAAGAACAAAGTAGGAGGTCTCACACT
>NW_006922372.1:50242-60135 GCF_000298275.1 Orycteropus afer afer | reverse complement strand
AAAAAAAATGAAAATAGAAATATCTTTTGATCCAGCAATTCCATTACTTAGAATATATCCTAAAGAGGTGAGAGACAGGACACAAACAAACATATGCACACCCATGTTCATCATAGCACAATTCACTATAGGAAACAGATGGAAACATCCTAAATGACCATCAACAGATGAATGGGTAACCAAACTATGATACATTCACATAACAGAATTCTATGCAACATTAAAGAATAATGAAGAATACGTGAATCATTTCACAATATGGATGAATTTGGAGGACATTAAGCTGAGTGAAATAAGTCAGTCAGAAAAGGACAAATATTGTATGAGCCCATTATTGTAAAAACTGAAGGAAAAGTTTACTCAGTGAAGTAAATTCACTTTGTTGGTTACTGTAGATTGGACAGAATGGGAGGAGAAATCTTGGACTAGTTAGGGGTTACATGTTAATTTGGGTGAGGGAAGGGATGATGTGGAGTCTGTGACCAGCATGATGACATTGGGGAGAGGAAGAACACTGAAACATGCACATAAGATATAGACAACAGAGGCAAATACTACTATATGAACAATACCACATTACCACTAACACCAACCACCAGGTATAGTTTTATATGCATAGCTAAGTGCATAGACAGGTGAGAAAATCAGTGGAGGTCGGCAAACAGGAATATACCCTAGACCAATGATGGATTTGGCTGAAGATAATCTTACACATGCACTTGTGCTACAAAATTAGTCACACACATTACAGAAGCAACAGAAGACAGAGTTGGAGTAACCTTTCAGAGAAAACCATACACCATGCACATTGAAAGAGAGAATCACTGGGCCTGTTGACTCGGGACTATAGTCTTGGGGGACATCATGTTCAATTAGCACAACATAGTAAATAAAAAAGCTTGTTCTACAACCTACATTGGTGAGTAGTGACTGGGGTCTTAAAACTTTCAAGTGCCCATCTAAGATGCAACTATTGCTCTCCTCTCATCTGGAGCAAAAAAGTGAATAAAGTCAAAGGCATCTGGAAACAATTAGTCCAAGGATAACATGGACCATGAGGACCTCAGCCTTCACGACCCCAAGACCAGAAGAACTAGATAGTGCCTAGCTACCAATGCCAACTACTCCAAAAGTGATCAAAACTGGAGATTCTGGATAGAGTGGGACAAAAATTATGGAACAAAATTCAAAAACACAAAAATGATCAGAATTACTGATTGGATAGTGTTTAGTGGAACCCCCAAGACTATGGCCCTGGGTTACCCTTCAGGCCTAGAAATGAACTTACACCTATGGATTGGCTCTCAAACCAACAGTAGAAAAACCTACATGCAGAACACCTAATATTAATTTGTGGGAGATGCACTCACCTACTCTAGGCAGATGCACTCCTTAGAGAAATCAACCATGAGACAACTGAGTGGCAGCATTCACATAAAGGGAATGCTAGACAGACAGGAGTACATAGTTAAGAAGGGTATAAGGAGGGGGTAGTCACAGGGATGGGAGGGGAGGAGAGTTTGTTTTGGTCTGGATGGTAATTGGGGCATGAAATCAAATGTGCACAAACTGTTGAATATAAGCCAAATGTACTCTGTAAATTGCACAATAAAATTAAAAACAAAAAATCCAGAACAAGAAGACACACACACACACACAAACACTGAGAATACTGTCAAAGATTTGTTGGAAGAAAACTTCCTTAATATAATGAAAAAGGAGAAGATATGTATTCAAGAAACTCAACAAACTCAAAACAGAATAGATCCCAAAAGAAAGTCACCAAGAAATATCATAATCAAACTTTCTAAAACCAAAGACATAGGAAAAATCCTGAAAGCAGCTCAGGAAAAACAAAAAGTTACCTACAGAGGCAATAAAATTATTCTCTGATTTCTGGGTAGAAACCATGCAGAGAAGAATGCAAATGAATGGCATATGTAAAATCATAAAAGAAAAAAAAATTGGCAAACAGGAATTATATAGCCATCAAAATTTCCCCAAAATATGATGGTGAAACTAAGATAATCTCCAATAAAGAAAAAATAAAGGAATTTGTAAAAAACAAATCAACATTAATAGAAATGCTAAAGGGAATCCTGTGGACAAAGAATCAACAATGGCAGACAACAACTTGAGATTAAGACATACAACAACATCACTCAGAAATCAATCCAGATATAGAAGTTTTGAAAATAAAATAAACCTATGAGACTGAAAATAAGGAACCAGAAACGTAAATTTGTAAATGATGATAACTACAAAGCAAAAAGGGAGAATAAATGATATAGTTACAAAGCTTCCAAAAGTCAAGAGGAAGTCAAGATGATATGAAGATAGAATAGACTGCTTTAAACTTGTGAAGATACAAATAAATTATGGAGTAACTTCAAAGAAAATTAATAAAGTTTTTGACCAAAATAACAAAGAAGAAAAATATAACATCTTAGTAAATACTAAAACAACAGCAACAAAAGAAAAGAATAGAAAAATGTTAACAAATGAACTCAGCACAGAAAATGATATTGAACAAAGAAATCATCAACACCACATACAAAAAAGAAAACATACAGCAAAATAAGAGCAGTAAATTCATACCTATTGATAATCCCACTGAATGTGAATACATTAAATGCACCAGTCAAGAGACAGGGAATAGAAGAATGGATGAGAAAACATAATTCATCAATATGCTGTCTACAAAGGATGCCTTAGACACAAAGACAAATATAAGCTAAAAATCAATGGATAGAAAAATATATATCAAACAAATGGAAACCAAAAAGGGGCAGAAGTGGCAATATTAATTTGTGGTAAAATAGACTTTAAGGCAAAAACCAGCAAAAGAGACAAAGAAGGATATTATATAATGCTCAAAAATTATATAATGATTTTTCATCCAACAAGAGGACCTAACAACAATAAATTGCTATGCACCCAGAGAGATAGCCTCAAAATACATAAATCAGACTTTACCAGAATTGGAAAGAAAAATAGACACCACACAATAATAGAAGGATTGAAAGAAAATTAAAAAAAGATGCAGATCTAAAAAACACAACAAACCAAGTAGACCTCATAGTTGTATTCAGAACACTCTACCCACCAATGGCACAATACACATTCTTTTCCAGTATACATGGAACATTCTCCAGAATAGACCATATGCCAATCCACAATGCAAGCCTCACTACATTTTAAAACATAAAAATACTGCAAATCATCTTCTCAGATCACAATGCTATAAAATTAGAAATCAGCAACAGGAAGTTAAAAGAAAAAAAATAAAATACATTGAAACTGAATAACACTCTGCTTAAAAACTACTGGGTACTAGAAGAAAGATAATTGAAATAAAATTATTCCTTGAACCAATTGAGAATGAAAACACAACGTATCAAAATCTTTGGGACAAAGTAAAATCAGTGCTCACAGGACAATTTATAGCAATAAGTGCAGACATTATGAAAGAAAAAAGAACCAAAAGACCAACTCAACATTTCAACAATTAGAAAAAGAACAGGAAGAAAAAAGCCTACGTTGACCAGAAGAAAGGAAATAATAAATATCTGAGCAGAAATAAATTAAACAGAAAAACAGTAGAAAGAATCAACAAAACTAGAAGTTGTTTCTTTGAAAGGATTAATAAACTTGACAAACCACTGACAAATTTAACAAAGGAAAAGAAGAATATGTAAATAACATGAATAAGAAATGAAACACGAGATGTCACAACAGAACTTACTGAAACAAAATGAATATTAACAAAATACTATGAAGAAGTGTACTAATACATGTGAAAACCTAAAAAAAATGGACAACTTCTAGAAAACATTACCTGCTCAAGTTTCTGAGACAGAAAATTTGAACAGATACACCACAAAGAAAGGAATTGAAGAGGTCATAAAAAACAAAAACAGAAACCTCCAAACAGAAAAAATATCCTGGCTCAGATGGCTTCACTGGTGAATTCTACCAAACATTCAGAGACAAGCTGACAGCACTTCTACTGAAACTACTCCACAACATACAAAAAATATGGAATATTCCTGAACTCATTCTATGAAGCAATCACAACCCTGATACTGAAACCAGGCAAAGACATCACTAAAAAAGAAAGTTATAGATTGATACCCATCATGAACATTGACATAAAAATTATCAACAAAATCCTACCCAACAGAATTCAACAATATATCAAAAAATAATACATCATGACTATGTGGGATTCATGCTGGGTATGCAAGAATGGTTCAACGATAGAAAAACAATCAATGTAATTCACCACATAAAATAAAACAAAAGAAACAAATGATTATATCAATTGATGCAGAAAAGGCATTTGACAAATCCACCATGTATTCTTGATAAAAATTCTCAGCAAAATAGGAATAGAAGGAAACTCCTCAACATAATTCTGGGTATACATACAAAACCAATGGGCAGGAGACTGGGTTAGGGTTGGGAATGGTAATTGGGTAATGAAACTAAATGTATACATAATGTTGAATGTAAAACAAACTGCTCTGTAAACTTGCACCTGAAGCAAAAAAAAACAAAAAAAACAAAAACATTATTCTCAAGAGAGATGGAAAACATTCCCATTGCAAACAGGATCCAGACAAGGAAAACATTCATCACCATTGCTTTTTAGTGTTGTATTGAAAATCTTAGCCAGAGCAATAAGGCAAGAAAGAGAAATAAAAGGCATCCAAATTAGCAAAGAAGAAGTAAACTATCTATTTGTATATGATATGATCCAATACATTGAAACATCCTAGAGTTTCAGTAAGAAAACTACTGGAAGGATTAAGTAAAGTAACAGGATAGAAGATCAACATATAAAAATCAGTTGGATTCTTCTACAATAACAAAAAGAACACTGAAAAGGAAATCAGGAAAACAATAACAATTACAATAACCATTCAAAAGATAAAGTAATTAGGAATAAATCTGACTAGAGACACAAGAGACCTATACAAAGAAAACTACAAAACAGAACTGAAAGAAACCAAAAGAGACCTACATAAATGGGAAAAAAAAGATTACCACCAAGCTTATGCAATTGCTTCCAGGAAGCAGAAGAGGAGAGAACACTTGTCAGGTCATTTAATGAGGCCAATATTACCCTAATACTAAAAGCTGATAAACACAGGAAAAGAACCAAGAGCTTTATCTCTAATGAAACTACACACAAAAATACTCAAAAAATATTGGGAAATAGGATCCAGAATTGTATAAAAAAGAGTGATCACCATGACCAAGTGAAAGTTTTGCAAGATGCATGACTGACCCAACATTGGAAAAATAATTAATATAACCTATCACATCAACAGGCTAAAGAAGAAAAATTATATGATCACATAATTAATGCAGAAAAATCATCGTCAAAATCCATCAATCATTCTGGATTAAAATACAAAAACAATAAACTTTTTAGCTATGCCACTAAAACAATTCAAAAACAATGAAGAGTCTAGGAAACATCATTATGTGCCGCGGAGTCAATTTCCACTCATAGGGAGCCTATGCACAATAGAATGAAACAATACCTAGTCATGCACCATCTTCACAATATTTCCTATGGTTGAGCCCATTGTTGGGCTGTGTTAATCCATCTCATTGAGGGTCTTCCTTTTTTTCAGTGATCCTCTACTTTTCCAAGCATGATGTCCTTCTCCAGGGACTGGTCCTTCTTAATAACATGTTGAAAGTATGTGAGACAAAGTCTCATCATCCTCGTTTCTAAAGAACATTCTATTTTGGTTACTTTGTGCTGCTCTAACAGAAATACCACAGGTGGATGGCTTTAACAAACAGGGATTTAGTCTCTTACTGTTTGGGAGACTAGAAGTCGGAGTTTCAAGTGCCAGCTCTAGGGGCTGGGTGAAAGCCCATTAGACCTTGGGCTTCAGCTCTGCCTCTTGCTCCTGGCCCACTTGAGCTGAGGTCTCTTTTCACTGAAGCAGCTGCTGGCTACTGAGGTGAACAAGCCCAAGGTCCACAAATAAAATAGCACAGTCCCTGTATTACCAGACAACGTGGCAGGACACTAGTTCAAGTCCAGAGACAGTCCTAAGATCTGCAGTAAACATGGCAGGCTGCTATGTAGAAGACTCAGCTACATGCAGGGTCCAAGCATGCCAAAAAGCAGCAGGGACTTTTCTCAACTCTTCTCCTTATATATTAGAAGCAGACCACATTCCTAAAGCAGCTACTCAGATGTTCACTGCAGATTCCACCATGGAATTGATTGCCAGTTTCATCATGGGGAATAACTACAACCGCTGGCCAGTCACTCAAACCAGGCCCAGCCAAGTTGACACATAACCTTAACTACCACATCTACCAAGACAGATTTGTTTGTTCTTCTTGTAGTCCATACTATATCGAATATTCTCCGCCAAAACCATAGTTCAAAAGCATCATTTTTTCTTTACTATTTCTTATTCATTGTCCAGCTTTCGCATGCATATGAGGTGATTGAAAATACCATAGTTTGGTAAGGTGAACCATAGCCCTCAGTGTGACATCTTTGCTCTAACACTTTAAAGATTCTTTTGCAGCAGAGTTGCCCATTGCAATACATTGTCTGATTTCTTGACTGTTGCTTCCATGGGCATTGATTGTGGATCCAAGTAAAATTAGCTCTTTGACAACTTCAATCTTTTCTCCATTTATCATTATGATACTTATTTGTCCAGATCTGAGGATTTTTGTTTTTATATAATCAATATTGAAGACTGTAGTCTTTGAACTTCATCAGTAATTCTCCAACTCCTCTTCACTTTCAGCAAGCAAGATTGTGTCATCTGCATATTGCATGTTATTAATAAGTCTTCCTCCAATCTTTGTACTACATTCTTCTTCATACTGTTCAGCTTCTTGGACTGTTTATTCAGCATACAGATTGAATAAGTATGGTGAAACGATACAATCCTGACACACACCCATCTTCATTTTAAACCATGTAGTCTCACTTATTATGTTTGAAAGATTGCCTCTTTGTCTATGTAAAGGTTCCTAATGAACACAATGAAGGGTTTTGGAATTCTCATGCTTTGCAGTGTTATCCATAATTTGTTATGGTCTGCAAAATCAAATGCCTTTACATCTTCAATAAAACACAGATAAATATCTTTCTGGTATTCTCTGCTTTCAGTCAAGATCCATCTGACATCAGCAATGATATCCCTCATTCCTTGTCCTCTTCTGAATGTGGCTTGCATTTTTAGTAATTCCCTGTTGATGAGCTGCTGCAACCATTTTGGACTTATCTTCAACAAAATTTTATGATATTAAAGTTGTTCAAAAATTTCCTCATTCTGTTGGATCACCTTTCTTTGGAAAAGGCACAAGTATAGATCTCTTCCAGTTGATTGTTCTGGTAGCTGTCTTTCAAATTTTTTGGCGTAGATTGAGGAACACTGCCAGTATTGCATCTGTTTGTTGAAATACGTCAATTTGTATCAAATCAATTCCTGGACCCTTGTTTATTACTAATGCTTTCAGTACAGCTTGACTTCTTCCTCAAATATCATCAGTTCTTGATTATATGCTATCTCTGAAAAGGTTGAACATTGACCAATTATTTTTGGTACAGAGATTCTGTAATTTTTTTTTTCTCATTTAGACTTGGACACTTCCTGCATCATTCCATATTTTGCCCATAGTATTCTTCAACAGTGCAACTTGAATTCTTTCTTCAGTTCTTTCAGCTTTAGAAATGTGAGTGTGTTCTTGCTTTTTGGTTTTCTAATTCCATGTCTTTGCACATTTCATTATAATACTTTACTTTGTTTTCTTGAGCCAACCTTTGAAATATTCTGTTCAACTCTTTTACTTTCAGTCACTTTAGCCATGTTACATTCAAAAACAAGTTTCAGAGTTTCTTTTGACATCCATTTTGGGCTTTTCTTTCTTTTCTGTCATTTTACTGACCTTTTGCTTTCTTAATGTGTGATGTCCTTATGGCATGCCACAACTTTTCTGCTCTTCAACCATTAGTGTTCAATATATCAAATTTATTCTTGCTCTAAATTTGGTTGGGATATAATCAAGGTCGTACTTTGGCTCCTGTGGACTTCTTTTAATTTTTTTCAGCTTCAACTTGACCTTGCATAGGAACAATTGGTGGTCTGTTCCACGGTCAAACCTTGGTCTTGTTCTCCCTTATAATATTGAGCTCTTGTGTTGTCTCTTTCCACAGATTTAGTCCATTTAACTCCTGTGTCTTCAATTTGGGGAGATCCATGTGCATAGTTACCATTTATGTTTTTGAAAAAGGTATTTGCAATGAATAAGTTATTGGTCTTGCAAATTTCTATCATGCAATCTCTGGCATTGTTTCTATCACCAAGGTCATATTTTCCAACTATTGATCCTTCTTGTTTCCAACTTTCACATTCTAATCACCAGGAAATATCATGCATGTTGACTGGATGTATGATAAAGTTCAGACCACAGCAGTTGGTAAAAGTCTTCAATTTCCTCATCTTTGGGATTAGTGAAAAAACTCATTGCCTTCGAGTTAGATCCAACTCACAGCGACCCCTCCCTGGGTTTCCAAGGCAGTATCACTACAGAAGTAGATTGCCCAACCTTCCTTCCAAGGAATGGCTGGTGGGTTTGAACCACCAGCCTTCTGGTTAGCAGTCAAGTGCCTTAGGCTCTACATAGTGGATGGTGTGTAATTTTGATTAATAATTGTAATAACCAGTCTTTTTGTGGGTATAGATATACTACCATATCACTCAAAGTAAAGTTGACCTTAATGATATGGATGATGTAAAGCTTTCAGGATCTTCATTTGCTGATTTGGAAGGACTCAAAAAGAGAAGAAACAGTTGCAAACATCAACAAATAACCAGATAATGGAATGTAAAAAGAATGAATCTAGGAAAATTGGAAGTCGTCAAAAGTTAAATGGAACACATAAAGAGCGATATCCTAGGCATTAGTGAGCTAAAATGGACTGGTATTTGACATTATGAATCAGACAGGATTACGGTCTACTATTCCAGGAATGATGAATTGAAGAGGAATGGTGTAACATTCTCTGCCAAAAAACATTTCAAGTCCTATCCTGAAATACAGTGCAGTCAGTGATAGGATAGTTGGTTGATTGTGTTGTTGAGTTCTGTATCTTTGTTGAGTTTTTTTCTAATTGTTCTGTACCTCCTTGAAATTGGTGTGTTAACGTGTCCTATTATTATTTTAGAGTTGTCTATTTCTCCTTTCAATTCAGTTAGCATTTGCTTTACATATTTTGGAGCTCCTTCATTAGGTGCATATATATTAATTATGGTGATGTATTCTTGGTCATTTGATCCTTTTAGCATCAAATAATGTCCTACTTTGTCCCTTATGCTGTTTTTCACCTTTGTTCCATATTATTTTCTATGCTGAGCTCATTATGTTTAGGAATCGTGTTATCATTTCCTTTGTTGCTGCTGTTTTAGTATATGGTGAATATTTGTGCTTGTCCTCTTTTTTATTGAGGTGTGAAGGTTTCTAATTTTTCTTTGAGGTTACGCTATGATTTAAAATTTTCTCCCTGAGTTTGGAACAGTCCATCCTCTCTTGCAACTCTCTTAACTTCCTCACCATTTAGAAGTTTTGCAACTACACAGCCTTTTCCCTCTTTTTGTTTGTAGTTGTCCTCATTTGACAACTGATGTCTCTGGTTCCCTGTTTACAATCTTGTAAGCTTATTTTACTTTGCATATATACATAGCTGGCAAGTGAAGACAACTACAAACAAAAAGAGGGAAAAGACTGTGTTGTTACAGAACTTCTAAATGGTTAGGAAGTTAAGAAAGTTGAAAGACAGAATGGACAGTTCTAAACTTGGGGATAAAATTATAAATCATAGGGTAACCTCAAAGAAAAAT
>NW_006922372.1:20194-21669 GCF_000298275.1 Orycteropus afer afer | reverse complement strand
ATCCTACTTCTGTAGTGATACTGCCTTGGAAACCCAAGGAGGGGTCACTATGAGTCGGGTCCAACTCGACGGCAAACAACAACAACAATTTTATGAGGAAAGAAAAGACCTTGGATAAGCAAAGCGGTACTGAAGAAGAACAAAATGCACCAACCTACTCTAAGTCTGTCAGTTTGTCATACTGCAGTGGCTTGCATGTTGCTGTGAGACTGGAGGCCATGACCCTGGTATTTCAAATACCAGCAGAGTCACTGTTTTGGTTACTAAGGGCCACTATGACAGGAATATACCACAAATGGGATGCTAGAACTAACAGGAGTTTATTCTCTTACAGTTTGGAGGCTTTAAATCCGAGTTCAAAGTGCAAGACTCTAGGGGCTGGGTGAAAGCCCCTCGACCTTGGGCTTCAGCACTGCCTCCTTCACCTGTCCCACTGGAGCTAGAGCCTCATCTTTGCTCAGACAGCTGCTGGCTGCTGACACTGACAAACCAAAGGTTTACAAGTAAAAAGGCACAGTCCTGATGTTACCAAACCACATGGCAGGCCGTTAAATCAAGTCCACTGAAAGTCCCAAAGTCAGCAGAGCATGGCAGGCTGCTGAACAATGACATGGCTACATGCAGAGTTCAAGTGTGCCATAAGTTAGAGGCCATTTGCAAAGCTGTTTCTTATATATTGGAAGCAGACCACATACCCAAAGCAGCTACTCAGCTGCTCCAATACATTCCACCATGGAGTCAATTACCAATCTCACCATGGGGAATAACTACATTCAGCTCCCTAGCCACTCAACCAGGCCCAGCCAAGTGGACACACAAACTAAACCACCACAGTCACCCATGATGGACAGGTTTCAGTGGCCCTTCCAGACTAAGACAGACTTGGAAGAAGGGAGGGGCCATCCACTTCTCAAAGAACTGTTGTTGTTAGGTGCCATCAAGTCATCTTTGACTCATAGTGACCTTATGCATAGCAAAACGAAACACTGCCAAGTCCCGTGCCAGCTCCACAATCCCTGCTATACTTGAGCCCATTGCCACAGCCACTGTGTCAATCCATCTCGTTAAGGGCCTTTCCTTCTTTCATCGACCCTCCACCTTACCAACCATGACATTCTTCTCCAGGGAATGGTCCTTTCTGACAACATGACCAAAGTAGGTGAGACGAAGTTTGGCCATGCTCGCTTGCAAGGAAAATTCTGGCTGCACTTTCTCCAGGACAGACCTGTTAGTTCTTTTATCAGTCCGGTACTTTCAGCATTCCTCACCAGCACCACAACTCAAAAGAACCAATTCTTCTTCGGTCTTCCTTATTCATTGTTGAACTTTCACATGCATATGAGGTGATTGAAAATATCATGGCTTGTGTCAGGCGCACCCTAGTCCTCAAGGAGACATCTTTGTTCTTCAGCACTTGAAAGAGGTCCTTTGCAGCCAATTTGCCCAGTGCTATACATCGTCTGATGTCCTGACTG
>NW_006922372.1:16037-18749 GCF_000298275.1 Orycteropus afer afer | reverse complement strand
CAGGTAGCTGTCTTCCAAATCTCTTGGCATAACTGAGTGAGTGCCTCCAGTGGGGCATCCATTTGTTGAAACATCTCAATAGGTAATCTGTCAATTCCTAGAGCCTTGTTCTTTGCCGATTCTTTCAGTACAGCTTTGACTTCTTCCTTCTTGATCATATGCTACCTCCTGAAATGGTTGAAGGTCTACCAGTTCTTTGGTACAGTGACTGTGGATTCCTTCCATCTTCTTTTGATGCTTCCCGCATCATTCAATATTTTGCCCATAGAATCTTTCAACATTGCAACTCAAGGCTTAAATTTTTTCCTCAGTTCTTTCAGCTTGAGAAATGCCAAGAGTGTTCTTCCCTTTTGGTTTTCCAACTCCAGGTCTTTGTTCATTTCGTTATAGGAATTGGCTTTGTCTGCTCAAGCTGCTCTTTGAAATCTTCTGTTCAGCTCTTTGATCTTGTCATTTCTTCCATTTGATTTAGCTACTCTTTGCTCAAGGGCACATTTCAGAGTCTCTTCTGACATCCATTTTGGTCTTTTCTTACTTTCTTGTATTTTTAATGACCTCTTGCTTTTTTCATGGATAATGTTCTTGATATCCTCCCACAATTCTTCTGGTTTTCGGTTGTTGGTGTTCAATGCATCAAATCTATTCTTTAGATGGTCTCTAAATTCTGGAGACATATATTCAAGATCATATTTTGGCTCTGGTGGACTTGTTTAAATTGTCTTCAACTATAAGTTGAACTTGCATATGAGCAGTTGATAGACTGTTCCACAATCAGCTCCTGGCCTGGTTTTGGCTGAAGATATTGAACTTTTCCATCATCTCTTGCCACAGATGTAGTCAATCTGATTCCTATGTACTCCATCTGGTGAAGTCCATGCGTATAGCTGCCGTTTGTGTTGTTGAAAAAAGGTATTTTCAATGAATAAGTCATTGGTCTTGTAAAATTCTATGTGTGATCTCTAGCATTATTTCTGTCACCAAGGCCAAATTTTCCAACTACCGGTGATTCTTCTTTGTCCACATCTTTTGCATTCCAGTCACCAGTGATAATTAACACATCTTGATTTCATGTTCAGTCAATTTCAGACTACAGAAATTGATAAAAAGTCTTCAGTTTCCTCATCTCTGGCTTTTGTGGTCGGTGCATAAATTTGAATAATAGTAGTGTTAACTGGTCTTCCTTGTAGGCATATGGATATTATCCTATCACTGACAGCATTGTATTTCAGGACAGATCTTGAAACATCCTTCTCAGTGATGAATGTCATGTCATTCCTCTTCAAGTGGTAATTCCCGACATAGTAGATTGTATGGTTGTCTGATTCAAAATGGCCAAAACTGGTCCATTTCCACTCACTAATGCCAAGGATATAAATCTTTATGTATTCCATTTCATTTTTGACAACTTCCAATTTTCCTAGATCCATACTTCATACATTCCATGTTCCAATTTTTAATGGATGTTAGCAGCTGTCTCTCCTCAATTTGATTCATGCCATGTCAGCAATTGGAGGTGCTGAAAGATTTACTTTATCCATATCATTAAGGTTGGTTCTACTCTGATTAGGCAGCTTTTTCCCAGTAATATTTTGAGTGCCTTCCAACCTAAGAGGCTTGTCTTCCAACACTGTATTGGACAGTGTTTCCAAGCTAGTCATAAAGTTGCCCAGTAATGTATCAGACAGTGCTTCTCTGCTATTTATAAGGTTTTCCCTGGTCAATTCTTTTGAGAAGTGGATGGTCTCTTCCTTCTTCCTAGTCTCTCAGTCTGTAAGCTTCATTGAAACCTATGCACCATGTGCAACCCTGCTGGCATTAGAAACACTAGTGGCATAGCCTCAAGCCTCACAGTAATGTGCAAGCCATCACAATATGACAAACTGACAGACAAGTTTGTCCCCCTTAGCTGTTGACAACCTCTTTGCCCTCCCCTTGCCTAATTCCTACCTGGATCCTGCCACTTTGTGGTCCCCGTCATTCCCTCCTTTTCCTGTCTCTGGTGGTGGGCCCTGTCTCCCACCCCTTACTTGGGTCCTGCTTCTTTTCTCACCCTGGTGTCCCCTCCCTTTCCTGCCTGTGGGGGTGGGTCTTGTCTCCCACCCCTTACCTGGGTATTACCAGGTAAGGTGAGGTCTTACTGAAGATAATTCAAAAACAATTGCAGTAGTATATTGACACAGAACTTCCAGAAATGCAATCTGGATTCAGAAGAGGATGTGCAATGAGAGATATCCTTGCTGATGTCAGATGGATCTTGGTTCAAAGCAAAGAATACCAGAAAGATGTTTATTTGCCTTTTATTGACTGTGCAAAAGCATCCGATTGTGTGGATCATAACAAATTACGGATAACATTGAGAAGAATGTTGAGAATGCTGAATGTTGAGAGGAATTCTGGAACACTTAATTGTACTCATGAGGAACCTGTACATAGATCAGGAGGCTGTCATTAGAACAAAACAAGGGGATACTGCATGATTTAAAATTGGTTAGGGAGTGCGTCAGAGTTGAACCCTTTCACCATACTTATTCAATCTGTATACTGAGGAAATGATCTGAGAAGCTGCACTATGTGAAGAAGAATGTCGCATCAGTATTGGAGGAAGGCTTGTTAACAACCTGCGATATGCAGATGACACAACTTTGAGTGCTAAAATTGAGGATGACTTGAAGCACTTACTGATGAAAATTAAAGACTATTGTGGTGGTTATG
>NW_006922372.1:11394-15502 GCF_000298275.1 Orycteropus afer afer | reverse complement strand
TTGAACTTGGACTTAAAGCCTCCAAACTGTGAGAGAATAAACTCCTGTTTGTTAAGGCCATCCCATTTGTGGTATTTTTTGTTAGAATTGCACTAGGTAACCAGGACAGAATTTGGCACTGAGAGAGTGGGGTGCTGCTCTGACAGATACCTAAAATGTGGAAACAGGAGTGGAGTGCGTCCTTGACCCAAGACCCTAGCAGAGAGACCCTAGCATATGGCATGACAGATGGCAAAAGCACAGCAAGAGACTGGCATGACAGATGGCAAGAGCAGAACCCAGAGACAGCAGTAGCAGACTCAAGAGAACCAGCAAGAGACAGCGACAGCCTTACCAGCCCATGGAGGAGAAAGCTTGATGCCTTTGGTTAGGTGGCTTCCTGGTGGAGTGGGTCACCTTTGGGCATTAATTGGTTAAAAAAAAACCCAGCATAGTAGCAGGTTGGCTGGCCCATGGAGCAAGAAAGCTGAATGCTTTTGGGGCAGGAAGATTTCCGTGGAGTGGGTTGTCTTTGGCATTAATTGGCAGAAGCAGAGAGACCAAGGAAACAGAAGCAGAGCTGCCTCAGCCTTAAGGGTAGGACCATGGCCTTTGGGGGTGGAATGACCACAGCCCCCTAAGTTTCAAAGAGCCAGACCTTCACCAACTTGGTTCTGCAGTGTAGGCCTGCTCGTTCACGTGAGCCAGTGGGATGGAGCCATAGTTGCTGCCCAAGAGTGAGGGGGCGGGGCTGCCATGCCCAAGAGGGAGAGGAATGGGGGCCTGCCAAGCCAAGGAGGTGAGGTCACCACTCAGGAACTAGGGGACTGGAGCCACCCAGTGGAGGAGACCTGTACAGATACCACCCATTGAAGATCTATACTGGTGCCAAGTTGACAAGGGGTGCAATTGTAGTGGTTACGTTTTTGTGTCAACTTGGCTGGGCCTGGTTGAGTAGCTGGGCAGCTGGTGGTAGTTACTCCCCATGATGAGACTGGCAATCAACTCCATGGTGGAACCTACCACAAGCAGCTGAGTAGCTGCTGCTTTGGGTATATGGCCCGCTCCCAATATATAAGTAGCAGCTTTGGGAATGGTCTCTAGCTTATGGCACACTTGGACCCTGCATGTAGCCGTGGCGTTGTTCAGTAGCCTACCATGCTCTGTTGACATGGGGACTTAAAACAGACTTAAATTAATGACCTGCCGTGTGGTTTGGTAACATTGGGACTGTGCCTTTTACTTGTCAACCTTGGGCTTGGTAGCCTCAGCAGCCAGCAGCTGTCTGAGTGAAGAAAATCCTCTAGTTTCAGTGGGCCAGGAGCTGGAGGCAGAGCTGAAGCCAAGGCAGAGGGGCTTTCATCCAGCCCCTAGAGCCTGGCACTTTGAACCTGGACTTAAAGCCTCAAAACTATGAGAGAATAAACTCCTGTTTTTAAGGCCATCCCATTTGTGTTATTTTTTGTTAGAGTGGCACTAGTTAACCAGAACAACTACAGTCTGAAGTATGGATTATATCTCAACATAAAGAAAATGAAAATCTTCATAACTGGGCTGATAAGCAACATCATGATAAATGGAGAGAAGATATAAGTTGTCAAAGATTTCATATTACTTGATTTCCCAATCAATAACACTGGAAACAGCAGTCAAGACATCAGACTTCATATTGCACTAGGCAAATCTACTGCAAAAGACCTCTTTAAAGTGCTGAAGAGCAAAGATGTCTCTTTGAAGACTAAGGTGTGCCTGACCCAAGCCATGGTGTTTTCAGTGGCCTCATACGCATGTCAAAGCTGAACAATGAACAAGGAAGATGAAAGAAGAGTTGATGCTTTTGAGTTGTGGTGTTGGTGAAGAATACTGAAAGTACCATGGACTGATAGAAGAACTAACCAATCTGTCCTAGAAGAAGTGCAGCCAGAGTGCTCCCTGACTTTGTTTGACCAACTTTTCTCATGTTGTCGGAAAGGACCATCCCATGGAGAAGAATATCATGCTTGGCAGAGTGGAGGGTCAATCAAAAAGGAGAAGGCCCTCAACGAGATGGATTGACACAGTGGATGCAATGATGGGCTCAGGTATAGCAAGGATTGTGAGGCTGGTGCAGGACCAGGAAGTGTTTCATTCTGTTATACATAGGGCTGCTATGAGTTGGAGCCAACTCGACAGCATCTAACAAAAACACAAAAACTCTAGGGAGATACACCACTTAGAGCAATCAGCCATGGGGCACCACAGGGACAGCATAGGTAGAAAGCTGCAGAGACTGGAGTGCATAGTTAAAAAGGGCACAGGGAGTGGGTAGCCACAGGGAAGGGAGGGGAGGAGAGTTTGTTGTGGTTGGGGATGGTGATCAGGGCATGAAATAAAATGTACAGGAACTGTCAAATGTATAACAAATTTTGCTCTGTAAATTTGCACCCAATGCACAATAAATTTTTTTTTTATAAAAAAAAGAACAAAGTAGGAGGTCTCACACTCCCAAATCTCAAAACCTACTACAGAGCCACAGTTGTCAAGACAGCCTGGTATTAGTACAACAACACACACATAGATCTGTGGAACAGAATTGAGAACCCAGAAATAGAGCCATCCACCTATGGTCAGCTGATCTTTGACAAAGGCCTGAAATCCATTCAACAGGGGAAGAGATAGTCGCTTTCACAAATGGTTCTGTCAAAACTGAATATCCATTTGCAGAAAAATGAAACAAGATCTGCACCTCACACCATACACAAAAACGAACTCCAGATGGATCAAAGACTTAAATGTGAAACCTAAAACTATAACATTCACCAAAGGAAAAATAGGTCCAAACTTAGGGGCCCCAATTTATGGCATAATTAGACCATGAAGCATAACCTAAGATGTACAAACAGCAGAAGATAAACCAGATGAATGAGACCTTGTAAAAATTAAATTCTCTTGTACATCAAAATACTTCTCCACAATAGTAAAAGAGAACCTAAGGAATGAGTAAAAATAATGATATATCAGACAAAGGAATTATCTCTAAAATTTACAGAAAATTCCAGCACTTCAACATCAAAAATACAAATAATCCAATTAAAAAATGGGCAGAAGATTTGAACAGACACTTCATGAAAGAAGATATTCAGGAAGTCAAGAAACAGATGAAGAAATGTTCATGATCAATAGCCATTAGAGAGATGCAAATGAAAACAACCATGAGATATCATCTCAACCCAGCATTAATAGCAAAATTCACAAGACAGAAAATAACAAATGCTGGGGACGCCATGGAGAGATTGGAACACTCATACATGGCTGGTGGGACTATACAATGATACAGTCACTTTGAAAACCAATATGGTGATTCCTTAAAAAGTTGGAAATAGAAATACCAATTGATCCACCAACCCCATTACTAGGTATATATCCTAATGAACTGAGAGGTAGGACATGAGCAGATATATGCATACACATGTTCATCACAGCACTATTTTCAATAACAAAAATATGGAAATCCCCTAAGTGCCATCATCAAAGGACAAATGAATAAACAAACTATGATGCATACACATAATGGAATACTATGCAATGTTAAAGGATAACAAAGAATCTGTGAAACACCTCATAACATGAATGAACTTGGAGGACATTAAAATTTTTGTGCACTATTATAAAAGGCAAGGAAAGGTTTGCACAAATAAATAAATATTATCTGATGTTTTCCAGGGATAGGAAGTAGAGGAGGGAAAATCACTAACTAGGTAAGAGACACATATTAATTTGGGTGAAGCAAAGGCAATATACCAAGAGGAGGTGACCAAGATAATGTCACTAAGATAATGGAAGACACAGAGAGGTACACAAGAGTTACAAACAGCAAAGGCAAGTATTATTACATACACAATCCTGCATTATCTGTAATAACAAACATTAATCTATGAGTGGATATGTAAGTAGACAGGTAGGATGATTAGGTACAGGTAGGCTAATAGGCTATACGTACAAACATATATAGGTTTGGCAGATCATATTTCTACATCCTGCTTCGGTGTGAGTAGTGACTGGCTCTTGAATAGCTTGCAAGCGGTCATCTAAAGTGCAACTATTGGCCTCTCACCATCTGGAGCAAAGAAGAGTGAAGAAAATCAAAGAC
>NW_006922372.1:9403-10916 GCF_000298275.1 Orycteropus afer afer | reverse complement strand
TGCTGAAGGGCAAAAATGTCTCTTTGAAGACTAAGATGCACCTAACCCAAGCCAAAGTATTTTCAATCACCTCGTATGTAAGTGAAAGGTGGATAATGAATAAGGAAGACTGAAGAAAAGTCGATGCTTTTGAGTTGTGGTGTTGACAAAGAATACTGAAGGTACCATGGACTGCCAGAAGACCTAACAAATCTGTCTTGGAAGAAGTGCAGCCAGAATGCTCTTTGGAAGCAAGAATGGCCAAACTTTGTCTCACCTATCTTGGTCATGTTGTCAGAAGGGACCATTCCCTGGAGAAGGATATCATGCTTAGTGAAGTGGAGGGATAGTGAAAAAGGGGAAGATCCTCAGGGAGATGCATTGACACAATGGCTACAACAATGGGCTCAGGTATAGCAAGGATTGTGAGGCTGGCAGTGTTTCATTCTGTTGTATAGGATTGCTATGAGTTGAAGATGACTCAATGGTACCTAATAACAACAACAATACTAAAATGTCATCCATCATTTGATGGGCATTTGGGTTGTTTCCACCTTTTGGTTATTGTGGATAATGCTGCCATGAACATTTACACACAATTATTTGTACATGAATACTTGTTTTCAGTTCTTTGAGGTATGTTCTAGGGTCATATTGTAGTTCTAGGAGCTCTGGTGGAGTAGTGCCTAAGGCATTTGACTGTTAACCAAAAGGCCGGTGGTTCAAACCCACCAGCCACTCATCAGAAGGAAGACTGGGCAATTTATGTCTGTACAGATACCACCTCAGAAACCCAGGGAGGGGTTGCTATGAGTCAGGACCGACACGACGGCAGTAAGTTAGGTTTTTCTTTTTTTTTTGGTATGGTAATTCTATGCTTAGCTTTATTTCAGGAACCACTAATGCACTAGACATCGTAGAATTATACACAGTAAAATGGTTAAATTAATGTTGTCTGAATTTTACCGCAGCTATAAAAACACTAAAAAGGAAATAGATAATCTGAATAGCTCTAAATTAGTAAAGAAATGTGATGCATTTTTAAAAAATTTTATTGTGATTTGGGTGAAATTTTACAAAGCAGATTCATTTTACATCCAACAGTTCACATACATTTTGTTTTGTGATATTCTCTGCAGTGTAACGGTTCACCTCCCACTTCCTCCCTGTGGTTACCATTTTCTGTGTCCTTCTTACCTGTGCATTCATGCCTCCCTATTTTTCTCCTTGTGCATATGCTGCCCTTATGATCTCTCATGGTTGATTGTTCTAAGGAGTGCATCTCCCATGTGTAGGCCTGTCTATTGTTTGGCTGAGAATTAATCCATGGGAGTGAGTTCAATTCCAGGCCTTAAGGGTGACTTGAGTCCATAGTCTTGGTGGTTTCACCAGTGTCTATTAGACCAGAAAAGCTGGTATTTTAAAATGATTTTGAGTTTTGTTGCATAATTTTCTCCTACTCTATCCAGGATCTCCAATATGGATCCCGTTCCAAGTGGTTGGCACTGGTAGACAGGCACCATCTAGTTCTTCT
>NW_006922372.1:6521-9191 GCF_000298275.1 Orycteropus afer afer | reverse complement strand
CTTCCTTCTGAGGAGTGGCTGGTGGGTTTGAACCACCAGCCTTCTGGTTAACAGTCAAGTGCCTTAGGCACTATGCCACCAGAGCTCCAAGAACAATATTTTTGTATACCATGTTGTGCCAAATGAGCTTGATGTCCCCTACAATCATGGTCCCCAGCCTGCAGACCCAGTGACTCACTCCCTCAAGGTGCTTATTTGTGGCTAAAAAGTTATCCTAATTTTGCCTCCCATTATGTCTAAGCTTCATATGGACATTTTTATATAACATACAATACATATGTAGGAGTATCATCTGCATAATCTGTGTGGTCTTGGGTATATTCCCACTTGCCTATCCATACCTGGTCTTCTTGCCTGTTGATCTGTAGATTATAGTGTTTGCTGTTACTAATAATACAGTATTGTGTTGGCAATAGTATTTGCCTTTATTGTTTTTACCTCTTGTGTGCCTCTCCATGTTTTCCTTTTCCTTAGTGATATTGTGTTAGTCACATGCTTTTGTTACGTTGCTCTTCCCTTCACCCACATCAAAACAGTCTCTTAATTATCCATGTATTTTCCTTTCTTTCCTCTCCCCTTCCATCCCCAGTTATCAAAAAAGAAAAATTTCCTTCCTTGTGTATACCTTTCCTTGACTTTTTACAATAGACTCACACAATATTTGTCCTGTGTTTGACTTATTTCACTCAGCATAATGTCTTTCAAGTTCATCAACATTAAGAGATGATTTGCTGAATCTTCCTTATTCTTCAATGGTGCATAGTATTCCCTTGTGTGTATGTACCATAGTTTGGTTATCCATTCATCTGTCCATGGGCACATAGGTAGTTTCCATGATTTTGCTATTGTAAATAGTGCTGCAATGAACGTCCAAAACCAAACCAAACTCACTGCCATCGAGTTGGCTATGACTCAGCGATTGCTCCTTGGGTCTCCCAGGCAATGAACATGGGTGTGGATATATCTATTAGTGTCCTGGATCTCACATCTTTAGGATATGTTGCTAAAACTTGGATTGATGGATCAAATGGTATTTCTATTTCCAACTTTTTAAAGGAAGCACCATACCATTTTCCATAACAGTTGCACCATTTTACAGTCCCACCAGCAGTGTATGAGAGTCCCAATCTCTCCACACCCTTGCCAGCATTTGTTGTTTCTTATTTTATTGAACTTTGCTATTATTGCTGAGGTGAGATGATATCTAATTTTTGCTTTGATTTGCATCTCTCTCATGGCTAATCATTGCAACCATTTTTTCATGTTTTTGTGGGCTGCCTGACTATCTTCTTTGCTGAAGTGTCTATTCATGTTCTTTACCCATTTTTTTTTTCAATTGGATTGTTTCTCTTTTTGATGTTAAAGTGTTGAAGTTTCCGAAAAATTTCATAGGTAAGTCCCTAGTTGGATGTGCCTTTGCCAAATATTAATTCCCAATCTGTAGTTTCTCTTTTTACTCTTTTGGAGAAATCTTTTGATGCGCATAAGGATTGAATTTTTAGAAGGTCCCAATCCTTTAGTTTCTCTTCTGCTGTTCGTGCATTTTTGGTTATGCCTGATAGTCTATTTATGCCATAAATTAGGGCCTTAAGTTTGCCCCTATTTTATCTTTGATGAACTTACTAGTTTGGGGTTTTACATTTAGGTCTTTGATCTATCTTGTGTTTGTTTTTGTGTATGGTGTGAGGTATAGATCTTGTTTCATTTTTTTCTGCAAATAGGTATCCAATATTTCCAGTACCATTTGTTAGAGACTGTTGCTTCCCCATTGAATAGGTTTATGCTTTTTGTCTAAGATCAGCTATCTATAGGTGGGTTTATCTATTTCTGGATTCTCAATTCTGTCCCACTGATGTATGTGTCTATCATTGGACCAATGCCAGGCTGTTTTGAGTACCACGGCTGTATAGTAGGATTTGAGATCAGGGAATGTGAGACCTCCTACTTTGTTTTTCTTTTTCAATAGTGCTTTGCTTATCCACAGTCTCTTTCCTTTTCATATAAAATTAGTGATTGGATTTTCCTTCCTTAAAGAATGTTGATGGACTTTGGATTGGGATTGCATTGAAGCTATAGATTGCTTTTGATAGACCTGACATTTTCACAACATTCAATCTTCCTATCCATAATTATGGCATATTCTTCCATTTACGTAGGTCTCATAGTTTCTTGTAGTAGTGTTTTTAAGTTTTCTTTGTACAGATTTTTGGGTCCCTGGTAAGATTTATTCCTAAGTATTTAATCTTTTTGGTAGCTATTGTAAATCCTATTTTTCCTCCATTTCCCTTTCAGAGATATTTTTGTTGATGTAGAGGAATCCAAATGATTTCTGTATATAGATTTTCTATCTTGCCACTTTGCTGAATCTTTCAGTTAATCCCAGCTGTTTTCTTGCTAGGTCTCTTGAATTTTCTATGTATAGGATCATGGCATCTACAAATAGAGATAGTTGTCTTTTATTTTTCTTTCCTGCTTTATTTCCCTGGCAAGAACTTCCAATACAATGTTGAATAGAAGTGGTGATAGAGGGCATTCTTACCTGGTTCCCATTTGCAATTGGAATCTTTTCCATCTCTCTCTATTGAAAATAATGTTGGCTATTGCTTTTGCTTATATGCCCTTTATTATGTGGAGGAATTTCCTATTGCTGAGAGTTTTTTTTTTTTTTTT
>NW_006922372.1:2721-5455 GCF_000298275.1 Orycteropus afer afer | reverse complement strand
TCATTCTTGTTTGCTTCTAAGATTCCCGCCCCCTCCCCACAGTATTTCTTCTGTTACTCAGTGGTTCTTGAGCAGTGTGTTATTTAGTTTCCATGTATTTGTTTTTTCCCCCTGGTCTTCCTATTGTTGATTTCTAATTCTATAATACTGTGATCCAAGAGCATAGTTTGTAGAATCTCAATGTTTATAAATTTATTGAGACTAATACTTGGTTCATTCTGGAGAATGATCCATGTGCACTGGAAAAGAATGTGTATTTTTTGGGGAGGTGTGGCATGCTCTGTATATGTTTGTGAAATCAGGTTGATAGATTGTGTTGTTGAGGTTTGTTTCTTTTTTGAGTTTTTCTCCAGTTGTTCTGTCCTTCATCAAAAGCTGTGTGTTAATGTCTCCTACTGCCATTGTAGGATTGTTTATTTCTCCTTTTAATTCAGTTAATGTTTATGTATTTTTGGAGCTTCTTCATTGGATGCACAGATATTTATTATGGTTATGTACTCTTGGTCCATTGATCCTTTTGTCATCATATAATGCCATTCCCTGTCTCTTATGCTGGATTTTGCCTTGAAGTCTATTTTACCAGAAATGAATATTGCCACTCCTGATCTTTTTTACTTGCCAGTAGCTTGATATATTTTTTCTACCTCTTTGTTTTTAATTAATTTTTTTTTTATCTTTGTGTCTAAGGTGAGTCTCTTGAAGGCAGGATATTTGTTGAGTCTTAGTTTCTTACACAATCTGCCTCTCTCTTTCTCTTGATGGTGCATTTGATCCATTCACATTCAATGTAGTTTATGATAAGTATGAATTTACGGCTGCCATTCTTTTATCTTTGTTTTGGAAAGTTTGATTATGATATGTCTTGGTGACTTACTCTTGGGGCCTATCCTTTATGAGATATTGCTGAGTTTCTTGGATGGATATCTTTTCATCTTTCATGATATTGGGGAAGTTTTATGTTAGCAATTCTTCAATGATTTTCTCCATGATTATTTATTTATTTATTTTACCTCCTCTTGTTCTGGAATTTCAATCAGGTGTATGTTATTTCTTTTGATATCTTCCCATGTTACTCTTAGGTTTTCTTCATTTCTCTTCATTTTTTTTTTCTGATTTTTCCTCATACAAGCTGGTGTCAAAGAATTTGTATTCTAGCTGGGATATATATTCTTCATCCACTTTGATTCTACCCTTTTTTCCTTCCAATGTGTTGTCATCTAGATCCATAATTTTAGTGTTTATCTTCTGGATATCTAATTGCTGTTTTTGTATGATTTCTAATTGTCTATTTATTTTGTCATTTTGTTCTTGTATACTTTTCCTGAATTCTTCAAGGATATTGTCTGTCTTTTCCTTGTTTCTGGTTATGGTTTCCTTGAGCTCCTGGATAGTTATATATATCTGTATCTATCTATATCTATATCTATATCCATCTATATCATCTATCATCTTTAAATTGCTTTTCAGGTAGGTCTATTATCTGTTCTTCTTTGGGGAGAGTTCCTAGTTCTTTATTTTGGTAACTTGCTTATACTACCTTGTCCTAATTCTTTGTTTGAATTGAAGTTGTCCATTGTCTCCAAGACATTTTGAAGTTGTTGTTTATGCTTGTTGATTGGGATTTGGTTTGTTTCAAAATATCAGGATGAGTGGGCAGGCATGCTTCTTTGGTTTTTCACTCAGCAGTACTGAGATGCTCTCCAGCTATCTCTGGATTGCTGGAATAATTGATGGGAATATGGATACAAGTCTCTGTTAGACATCAAGAGGGGCTGAATTTGGTATGTATAGGTTTTGTCCACCATCAGTTGTTGATCCAGTGGTGAATCAACTACTATACTTGTGTATAGTAGTGCTCATCTGTTTGGTGAGGTGGTCAGTGAAGAAAAAATGGGTGACTAGTGGAAACTTAATGTCTTCCTCCTTGAATTCCTTCCTATCTGTCTGCACTGTATCATTATCACTGTGTGGTTTCTGTGAGGTTTTTTTCCCCTCCTCATCAGCATTTGCCTCTCTATTCATGATGTCCCCACTGCAGACATTACAGCCTCCTCTCTCTCCCCAGTCACTAATATCACTCCATTTCCCTCTCCAATCAGCACTCAATCTAATTCTTTATTTTGTAATTTGATTCTCAGAATTCCAGGATCATTATTTGTATCTGTTTATTTAGATTTCTGGAACTCATTGTAGAGATTGAATGTGTTAGCAGGACATATTCTTGTCTCTGCCTCAACTTCTTTGTCAAAACACTTCCATAAAAGGAACCTCCAGGCCCAAATGGTTTCACTGGATAGCTCTAATTTTAAAAGAACAAGCATCAATTTTATAACTTCTCCTCCAAAAAGAGAAGAAAAGGGAAAAAGGAAAAATTCCCAACATTTTTATGAAGCCAACATTACCTTTATACCTAAACCAGACAAAGCCAGTACAAAGAAGGAAACTACAGACCAATATTCCTGATGAATA
Source organism: Orycteropus afer afer (assembly GCF_000298275.1). NCBI lineage: Eukaryota > Metazoa > Chordata > Mammalia > Tubulidentata > Orycteropodidae > Orycteropus > Orycteropus afer. The sequence continues at coordinate 2,986 of NW_006922372.1, read as the reverse complement.
TAAATATAAAAATTCTTAGCAAAATATTAACAAATAGAATCTGTTGTTGTTGTTAGGTGCTGTCGAGGCATCTCTGACTCATAGCAAATCTATGCACAGCAGAACGAAACAATGCCCAGTCCTGTGCCAGCTCCATGATCCTTGCTATACTTGAGCTCATTGCCACCACCACTGTGTCAGTCCATTTTGTTAAGGGCCTTCCCCTTTTCATCAACCCTCCACCTTACCAAGCATGACATCCTTCTCCGGCGAATGGTCCCTTCTG
>NW_006922372.1:0-627 GCF_000298275.1 Orycteropus afer afer | reverse complement strand
CAACTCCAAGGACACTCAGGGCCTGTAAGACTGAAAAAGTATGACATTCTTCTTGTTACTACACCCTATACCTGCTTGGTGAACGGAGGTGTGGCCATCCAAACTCCCACCTACCTTCTGGGACCACAGGAACTACATCGCAGTCTGTGTGCTCAGACAGAGCCTGGGTGCCCTACTCAGTCATCCACTGATTTTTCCTTTTTTTTCTCCTTTTTCCTTTCTTTTACCTGGTGATTAGTTTGTTTATATTGGTCTGTTTCAAAACAAATTACATTATTAATACTTTTTGTCCTTATTATTATTATTCTTAATCTTCCTCTACCAGGTCCTAGTTTTCAGCATTTTTTCTTTTCCCTGTGCCTGGTTGAAATTCTGTCCCCCACTGACCCCGTTTAAGGTTGGTTTTTTTTTTTTTTTTTCCTTTTCCACCTTTTTCTTTTTTCTCATGACTAACCCCATTCCTTGCTTATCTTTTTGCAATCTTCCTGTTTTCTTCTTCATTTATTATTCTCCTTCCTTACTTCTTTTTTTCTTCTTCTTAGGGCTCTATCCCCAGATATTGCAGGTTTGCTTGTTTTTTCCTCCTTTTTTCCCTTTTCTCTTTTTTTGGTTACTGTTCCTGTGTGA
>NW_006922371.1:945733-946246 GCF_000298275.1 Orycteropus afer afer | reverse complement strand
AGGCATGGATAACAGGATTTACAATACATCACCAAATGGAGGACAATGGCTAGAAGGGCCACATCAAGCAATTCACCGCACTGACATAATAGATCATATGGTTGTCTGATTCAAAATGGCCAAAACTGGTCTGTTTCAATTCACTAATGTCTAGGATATCATATTTATGCATTTCATTTCATTTTTGGCAGCTTCCAATTTTCCTAAATTCATACTTCATACATTCCATGTTCCAATTATTAATGGATGTTTGCAGCTGTTTCTCTTCAATATGAGTCATGCCACATCAGCAAATGGAAGTCCTGAAAGCTTTACTTTGTCCATATCATTAAGGATGGGAATTGACAGAATACCGATTGAGATATTTCAACAAACAGATGCCCCATTGGAGGCACTCACTTGGTTATGCCAAGAGATCTGGAAGACAGATACCTGGCCAACTGACTGGAAGAGATCCATATTTGTACCCATTCCAAAGAAAGGGGATCCCACAGAATGTGGAAATTATAGAAC
>NW_006922371.1:943158-943663 GCF_000298275.1 Orycteropus afer afer | reverse complement strand
ACACTTTTACTTCTCCCTTTCCAGTATGGAGTCCTTTATTTCCTTTTCTTGACTTATTGTTGTGGAGAGAACTTCCAGTACATTGTTGAATAAGAGTGATTATAATGCTAATATTCCTGTTCTCAAGAGAAATGCTTCCAATCTCTCTCTAATAAGAAAAATGTTGGATATTTTTTTAGCTTTGATAGCATTATGCCTAAGGCACTTACTGCTAACCAGAAGGCTGGTGGTTCAAACCCACCAGGCACTCCTCGGAAGGAAGTTTGAGCAATCTACTTCCGTAGTGATATCGCCTTAGAAACCCAAGGAGGGGTGGCTATGAGTCAAGTCCAACTCTGTGGCACACAACAACAAAAACAGCCCTAAATTACGTTGTGAGATTTACCTTCTATTTCTATTTTGCTGAGTGCTTTTATCATTAAAATGTGTTGGATGCTATCAAATGCCTTCTCTGCATCTATTGAGATAGCCATGTGATTCTTTTCTTTTGTTTTATGTGGTGAAT
>NW_006922371.1:938770-941453 GCF_000298275.1 Orycteropus afer afer | reverse complement strand
CATTTACATTCAGTATGATTATCAACAGATATGAATTCACTGTTGTCATTTTGTTACACATTTTTGTGGTGTTAATGGTTTCCTTATTCCTCTTAATTGTTTTTGTTGAGTACTTTTTATATTTGTATTTTACTTTCCTAAAATTTTTTTAGTTATTTTTTTGCTTACTAGGTCTTTTTTATTTTCTTTATTATTTTGGTGAATACACTTATTAATTCTCCTTGTGGTTAATCAGATCATTACTTTTATTCTCTTGAGTTTGAAGCATTCTATTAACTCTCGTACTTGCATGGGAAGCTTAATATCCTCAGTAAGAACAAGGCCAGAACTGACTATGGAACAGAACTACAATTGCTCTTGTACAAGTTCAAGTTGAACCAAAGGAAAGTTAAACAAGTCAATAAGAGACAAAATACAACCTTGATTATAGTCTACCTGAATTTAGAGACCATTTGAATAGATTTCACATACTGAACACCCATGACCAAAGACCAGAGGAGCTGTAAGATGACATCAAGAACATCACACACAAAGAAAGCAAAAGGTCAATTTAAAAAAAAAGAGAAGGAAATGAAGAAAAGAACAAAATGAATGTCAGAAGAAACTAAAACTTATTCTTGAATGAAGAGTAGCTAAAATGAATGGAAGAAATGATGAAATAAAAAATCTGAAGACAAAATTTCAGGAAGCATCCAAAGAAGATGGAAGGAATACAGAGACACTGTACCAACAACAATTTTTCATGGGCACACTACCCCTGACCTAGACATGACCATGTACATAGGCTTGACAAACAATGTTTCTACATGTGTATTTGTACTTGTTGCAAGAATATCCAGGTGTATATTAGTGCTGACAAGGGGCAAGGTTGTGATGGTTTCTTGGCCACAGCCAGCTACCCTAAGGGAGTGAGTAGTTGGACCTGTGGGCTCAGGACCATGGTTGCAGGGGACATCAAGCTCAATTGGCATAACATACTACACAAAACATTGTTCTACATCCTATATTGGTGAGCAGCAAGTGAGATCTTAAAAGCTTTCAAGTGGCCATCTAGATGCAATAATAGGTCTCTTTGTGTCCAGAGCAAAGAAGAATGAGGGAAAGCAAAGAAGCATGGAAACAATTAGTCCAAGGGACTTGTAGACCATGTGATCCTCAGCTTATATGACCATGAGACCAGAAGAACTAGATGGTTCCCAGCTACTATTGTCAAACACTTGGAGGGTGATCAGTGCAGAAGATCCTAGATAGAGCAGGAGAACAATGTGGAACTGACTTCAAAATTAGAAAGAAAAAAAAATAGTAATACAGACCAGTTTTGCTGGTCTGATAGAGCTTGGTGAGATCCCTGAGACTTTGGCCCCTTCAGGTCTTCACTCCTATGGCTTCCAGCCAAACAAAAGACAGGCATATGCAGTGAATATTTACATCAGGTAGATACACTCCTTGGAGAGATCAATTTTGGGAGAACAGAATGGCAGCGTTTGCATAGGGAGACAGCTCAGGTGACAGGAGTGAATAGGAGGGAAGGACACAAGGAAGAGGTAACCATGGAGGAGGTGAGAAGAGAGCTGTTACTTGTGGAAAATTGCAGTCAATATCATGAGACAAATGTATATGAACTGTTGTAAAGGAAAATGAATTTGCTCTGTAAACCTTCATCCAAATCACACACACACACACACACACACACACAAATGGTAAGCATTCAAGCATTACAGGAGGTTGCCATGAAGAAGAACCAATAGTATTGAAGGAAGAAGTTCAAGCTTCACTGAAGGGATAGACAAAAAGCTAGGGTCCAGGAATTTCTGGAGTATCCATTAAAATCTTTCAACAACCTGGTGCAGTGTTGGAAGTGCTCACTTGTTTGTACCAAGAAATTTGGAAGACAACTACATGGCCAGCCTACTAGAAGAGATAAATATTTGTGCACATTCCATACAAAGGAGATGCTACAGAATGTGGAAATTATCTACCAATGTCATTAATATCACACAAAAGTAAATTTTGCCAAATAATTCAAAAATGGTTACAGTAATATGTTAACAAGGAACTTCCAAAAATTCAAACCAGATTATGAAGAGGGCAGGGAATGAGGTATATCATTGCTGATGTAAGATCTAACAGAGAAAATCACTGTATCAAGTTGATTTTGACTCATAGCAACTCATGCAATTTCCAAGGCTGTAAATCTTTACAGAAGTAGATTGCCTCTTATGCCTCCTATAGAGCATCTTGTGCATTTGAACTGCCAAACTTCTGGTTAGTGGTCAAATGCCTTAATCACTGTGCCAAAAGAGGTTTACTTGTGTTTTATAGACTACATAAAGGCATTTGACTGTGTGGATCCTAGCAAACTGTGGATAACACAACAACGAATGGGAATTCTGGAATACTTAATTGTGCTCAACAGGACCTGTATACAGACCAAGAGTCAGTCTTTTGAACAGGAAATACTGCATGTTTTAAAATAATGAAAGGTGTGTGTCAGTGTTGTATCCTTTCACCATACTTATTCAATCTGAATGTTAAACAATTAATCCAAGAACTAGACTATATGAAAGAGAAGGAAGTTTTGAGATTGGAAGACTCATTAACTACTTGTGATATGCAGATGAAACACTCTTCCTTGTGGAAAGTGAATAGTACTTGAAGCACTTACTGATGGAGATCAATGACC
>NW_006922371.1:934211-938450 GCF_000298275.1 Orycteropus afer afer | reverse complement strand
ACATGTACTTCCAGAAGAATAAACAAATATGTGTTGGAAGAAGTGCAGCTGGAATGCATCTTAAAAGCAAGAATAGCCAGACTTGGCACAGACTTTGTCTGTGAATAGCACAGACTTGGTCATGTTGTCAGAGCGACCAGTCCCTGGAGAAGGATATCATGTTTTATAAAGAAGAGAGTCAGTGAAAAAGGGGAAGACGTTCAATGAGAAAGTTTGTCACAGTTACTACAACAATGGACTGAAGCATAGCAAATATTGTGTAATTGGCACAGGAACAGGCAGTGTCTCATTCTATTGTACATAGAGTCATTATGAGTTAGAACCAACTTGGTGACACCTAACAATAATTCAGCATTACATATTGAAATCACCTTGCCTTACTTTGTGTTTTGAAGTTGTTGTCATTTACAGTTTAACATCTCTGATTCCCTTTAATCAGTTTTGTAGCTTTATTTTAGTTTTGTGAAGTCTTTATCTGGGTTTATATCTGGATGATTCTATCATATGTCTCTATCTCAGGTTGTTGTCCCTTTACTATTTATTGTAAGTCTCATCTGGTTTTCAAAAATTCTCTTAATTTCTGCTTAACTGGGTTTCACCTAGTTTCACCATCATTTGAAAGATAGTTTTGTTGGGTATGATTCTTGTTTGGCAAATTTTCTCTTTTAGAATTTTATGTATGTCATCTCATTGACTTCTTGCCTGCATGGTTTTAGTGCTTAGTCTTATTAGTAAGTCTTTGTATGTGATATTTGATTTTTGACAAGCATCTCTGAGTTTTTCTTTATCTTTGGTTCTGGTACATTTGATTATGATATGTCTTACTGATTATATTTGGGGTGTTCATTGAGTTTTTTAATGAAAGCCTTGTCTTTCATTATAATTGGGAAGTATTCTGCCAATATATCTTCAAAAATTCTCTTTATACCTTTTTTTTTTTTTCTCCTCCTCTTCTGGGATTCTTAATATGTGTAAATTATTTCTCTTGATTGTGCCCCATATAATTCTTAATCTTTCTTCATTTTTCTTCATTCTTTTTTTCTGATCCTTCTCAAACAAATTTATATCAAGTAATTTGTCCTTTATCTCACTGATTATTTCTTCCACTGATCAAATTCCACTTCTCTATCGTTCCATTCCATTATATATTTCTGATATTTTATTATTGATCTTCTTGATTTCAAGTTGTTTTTATAAACTTTGTCCATCTATTTAGCTTTATATTTTGTCATACACACACACAAACACGTGTGTGTGTGTGCATATATATATCTTTATAAGGACCCTAAATATAAGTCTTTAGAATTCCTTATCAGGTAGTTCTATTATCACTTCTTCTCCAGGAAAGTTTTCTGTCCCTTTATTTTGTTCACTTATTTTAGCCATCTTGTCTGTTCCTTCATATGATATTTTATTGTCTGCTGTCTCCAAGGCATGAAAGTGTTTGTTTATTTATTTATATATTTCTTCATTGATTGCATGTTTGTTTCTTTTGTCCTGAATTTTTGGTTTTGTTTTGATATATCATCAGGAGGTTAGTTTTTTCTTTTTCTCTTTAGAATTTGTTTCTTCCTTGGTATCACTTTAATTGGTATTATTTTGTAGTACTGGTCTATGTGTGACTTTGTTAGTGTCAGTTGACTGAGTTATTTTTTCTGACTAGTAGATAAAATGGGTAGTGCCCACAAGTGAATCCTCTGTGGTTAGGCCAGTACATCTTACCTTACCAAATTGAGTGGAGTTGGGAAAGCAGGTTCTTTCACTGATATTGGCTGAAAGGTAGTAGTCAGAGTTCCTCTACAGCCCTGTGGGATCATGCTGATTTTCCAGGCTGGTGCTAGCAGTTAATGCATTCTTGGAGGTTAGGGCAAGATGTTTCCATAACATCTATGAGGCAGTGTTACCCAAATAGATGGGGTAGGCCCTTTGTGCATGCATGGATTGGCAACTCCGTAGGTGGGAGGAGGTAAGAGTTTCAGTGTTTGTGAAATTGTATAGGAAGAGGATTTTGATCTGAGTGTAGGATATGTGACATTTCAACTAGGTGGATGTTAGATGAGGGAATTAGGATTTCCTGCTTATTGTTTGGCAGAGGTACAGGTAACATCTATCAGGATAAGTGTTATTCATGTGGTGCTGTGCCTGATCAGCTGGTCACTTTATGGGGAGCAAGGAATGATCTTGCTGGTCACTGAGTTATGCTGTTGGTTGTTGGGTGTTTGGGGGCAGGGATACATACACAGGTCATTGGTTGCTAAGCAGGCAGCATGGGCGCTCACACCACCAGTCACCAGAAGGATGGGGCCTTGCACCTCTAGTCACCAGGCAGATAAGGTGGAAGCATGTGCCTCTTGTTGCCATATAAACAGGGCAGTGAGGGGGAAAAGAGGGTCTTGCTCTGCTGGTCACCAGGTGGATAAGGCAGCAGTGGGTGGGTGGCAAGTGTGGCAGGTGTGTTGATCCAGTTACCAATCTTGTGGCACAAGAATACATACTCCCATTTGCCTGTCTGGCAATCATACTGCCAGTCACCTGGTGGGTGATGCACTGGGGAAGAGAGCACCCAGTCTTTGATCTGGCAGTATGGGAATGTGTTCTGCTAATCACCAGCAACAGGGCTGGGGGGGGGCAGGGGGAGCAAGCAAGTGCCACTAGTCAGTAGTTTAGCAGTGCAAGAGCACACACCACTGATCATTTATCTGGCAGCATGGAAATGTGTGCTGCTGAATTCCAAGCAAGTGGGATGGCACAGGTGAGCAAGTGTGGTGGCCACATGCCACTGGTTGTGGGTCTGGTAGTATCAGAACACTTACCAACCATTTACAGGCATGGGAGGCAGTAAGGAGGTTGCTACCAAGTGCTGGCTAGGCAAGGCAGGTGCATATCTGCACATCACCAGCCACAGTATTGTGGGGGAAGGGAGGCTCATGCTACCAGTCACTGGGAAGGCAGGGTGAACGGATGCATACAACTGGTCAATGGGATGGCAGGGGTACAGGAGCATGTTCCTCCTGTCACTGGCATGGACTCTGGTTCACTCTCTGTAGGCCACAACTGGCAATGAGTGCCTGGCCTTGATCAAATGTGAGAAGGTTAGAACTTCCTGGAGTCCAGTCAGAAGTGGCGGGGGGAGGTCTCCAGCTATCACTTTATGGATCCACTACTCCATGGGCTCCACCCACCTAAATGATCAGGGACCATTGTTGGTGAGTAGTCATGTTCCTAGTATCTGGTTCTGTCCCTGCTCTGTGGTTTCCAGGATCCCTGGAGCTCTCATGCTCCTTCCTGCATTTTCTCTCCTTAGATCCAGTTCATGTACTGATCACCTCGCTTCACTCTGGGTTTGTCTACACAGTATCTATGTCTTCTATTGGGAATTCCACGAAGTTGCCTTCTTGTGCTCCTCACCAAGAATTCTGCTTACTTTGTATCAAAACGGCCACACTTTGAAAGGCCATCTGGCAGGGCACCTACAATCTGAAAATCTCCTTGTTCACTGTTTTCATTCAGTTTTACCTTCTACTTATTTGCTGTTTGAGCTAATTTTTCATCCTGCCATTTGCTATTCAGGATTCCAAGATTGTTATCTGTATCTGTTTCTCTATAGCAAAGACCTTAGTTTCCCAGGTCTTTGCTATAGAGGGAATGGTATGGTGTGTCTGACTAAACCACCATTTTGGATCATCTCCTATATCATTCATTTTTTATTAAATCTTTACATTAGTATGTTCAGTAGTGTGTTGTGAATCAGATTGATTGTCCTACCATTTGTAACCGATGCAGCCATCATTGTTGATAGTCTACTAAACTCACTATAAAAAGAAAAAAAAGCTGAAATAATATATACATTTATTTATAAAACTCACACCAAAAGAGGCCATCCCCAGTGAGCCACTTACACTCTAAAAATCAATTTTTAGTTTAAAACTCAACTTTTCATTTTCTATTAGATGAAGAAAGTCAGAAGAACCTGCCTTTTTAATGAATATTAATATTTCTCTTATTGGCATGACCAATAGTAATGGTGCCTGAAATTCATTGAGTATTTAACATAGGGGAGCTCTGGTGGCATAGTGCCTAAGGCATTTGACTGCTAACCAGAAGGCTGGCGGTTCAAACCTACCAGCCACTCCTCCAAAGAAAGGTTGGACAATCTACTCCGGTAGTGACGCTGCCTCAGAAACCCAAGGAGCGGTCACTATGAATAGGATCTGATTCAAAGGCAGTGAGTTTGTTTTA
>NW_006922371.1:932312-933659 GCF_000298275.1 Orycteropus afer afer | reverse complement strand
TTCCTTAGTAACCATTCTTCTTTGTCCATGGGTTCTTTTATCTGTAGAACCTTTAAACTCAAATCTGATTTTATTTATACTCATCTGAAAAAGAAAATGTTCACTCCATCTGCAGTATATTTTGTATTGAATCTGTGAAAAATTTCACTTACAGCTGAAAATTTTTCTCTCACTTTAAATTTTCAAAGACCCTTTTTTCAAGAAAAGGGATTGTTCTGGTGTAATATTCTCTTCTACATTCCTGTGGGACTTCTTGTGTATGTCTTGAAATTGACAACAAAACTCCCCATTCTAAAGAATATTGGTGAAAGCAGGTCAAGTCATATATTACAAACTTTACACAAAACATACATATAAATAAATGTGAATCCACTGGCTTTAAAAGTAAGCCTAAAGCAATAAAAGAGACTAGGGTTCCTTGGAGAAATGATTGATTCTAGGACTGGAGCTGGACATATGCATGATGAGTATAGAACATGTGATAGTGACTGAAAGTAAGGAAGTGCTCAAAACATAAATAAAATGTCACAGTGATAAAGTATGTCAAAGGGACACAGAGCCAACAGAAAGAGATTCTCAATGTTCAGAGCTGGAAAAACTTAAGCAATAAAATATATTTTAAAATTCCATTAGTCCATACTGATAAAAATGAATGAATGGTAGGGCAGGAGACAAATTTTCAACGCAGAGTAACTCCAGAGGGTGGATCATAACTTCTCATTCATTTAGTGTGGGCTGTGTATACTGACTTCCTTTCAAAAAATACAGTTCAGAAAGGGGTTGGAGCAAGTAATTCTAAGTGGATAAACATGACAAACACTACCTCAACCTACCTTAATCGATCAAGAGCAGTGATAAATCATGTTGATAGTATGTGTTCTTGAAAAAACGTGATGAAAATTGTCTCTTACCACTATGGTCTTATTCCAAAAACCCAAACTCAAATCTAATCATAAAAAATATCACACAAATCTCAACAGAGGTAAATTTTATAAAATAGCTAACCAGAATACCTCAAAACTGATCAGGCCATGAAAAACAAGCAAATTCTTAGATATTCTCATAACACAGAAAGTCTAAGAATGAGTAATCTATGGACTTCAGGTCATTATAATGCACCTATAAACCAAAGCACAATCTGTCGAGTGTATTCCTACTCATAGAGAACCAAGAGGATAGTGTAGAACTGCCTTACAGAGTTTCTAAGACTATAGTCTTTATGGAAGCAGATTTCCACATCTTTCTCCCACAGAGCAATTGGGTTGAACCACCAACCATTTGCTTAGTGGTTGAGTTCTTATTGATTAACTGTAATAAATTAATAAATAAATTACCATAATAATGAAA
>NW_006922371.1:930150-931213 GCF_000298275.1 Orycteropus afer afer | reverse complement strand
GATAAATCATAACCTCCTTTCCCACTTCTCCATCATCTCTGACACCAGTCAACTACACAATACTCTCTTTTTTTCTCTTTACTAACCACCTGGGGATAGATCTATAAGTAAAGCAGACATTTATTGGGGTTAGTTAACTTGGTAGAATAACTCACAGTACTCAGAGAAGATATTTATGACTACTGGTTTTAACATAGTAAAGGAATATAAAGCATTATCATCATAAGGAAGAGATGCATGGGTGAAGTCCAAGAAGATTCACAAAGCAGAACTGCTGTGTCTCTGTGACAGCACATCAGCCTCACTTTGCCAACCAGGAAGCTCTCTGAGCATTACTTTCCCTGGCTTTAATTGGGCAGTCTCTCATAATAGGCTAAATCATGCCTGCTAGGGTTAGTTGATATTGGCCTCCCAAGTGAGCCTTTTCTGGTCTGGCCAGCCTCCATTCTTCTTGAAAATCCTAAACCAAGGCACCTCAATTACTATAAAAGTTATTTCTCTAAAGCCAAGTATAAAGACCACCTTACTTAGAGTAGAATTAAGTCCATTACATCACACTTTTTAAGAAGAACTATAATATTATCTCCATTTATGAAGGAGGAGATCTTCTGTACAGAAGAATTTCAGCTAATAATTAGTGGAAATGCTAGAATTAGGAAGTCACTGTTTTGTAATTCCCTTGAAATAATTGATTCGGGCCATAATTATCATCAGATTTAGATAAAAATGCCTGAGGGGGGCAGTATCACCCACAAAGATAAAAGAAAAATTTCAAAGGAAAAGACTTATATTGCAAATGATTGGTAGCCACAGTCTTTAATAAAAGGTCAGAGGTAGCATTACAGATAGTGGAATTTCATTATATTCTCTTTCTCTTGATATGATGCAATATATAGTACACCTTTAAATATTTAATCTGTATTTACCAAGGCTTTGGGACTATTTTCCAATTTACAGGAAATACAGAACTAGATTATTAAATTAAGTAACATCAAACCAACCAAAAACTACACTTCTTGCCACTGAGTGGATTCCGATTCATCGTGACCCTATAGGACAGGGT
>NW_006922371.1:927333-927875 GCF_000298275.1 Orycteropus afer afer | reverse complement strand
ATGCACACCTGGCAGTAATAAATGCGGAGGTGCTAGGCAAGAGTAACACTGGGTGTTATGGTTAAGATTATGTGTTAGTTTGGCTGGGCTATGATTCTCAACGGTTTGGCCGTAAAGTAGTGATGTGTTTTGGCAGTCATATAATGATGTAATCATCCACTACCACTCTCAAATAATGACCTTGTCTTTAGAAACTAACCATGTCAATAAATGAGGAGTGGGTGTAGTACTAAAAAATAGGTTCAATTTCTACAATGCCCTGATAGATCAACAACTATTAAAGAGCCAGGAAATGTCCTTCAAATAAAGGTTTCTGCTTTTGCAGAAGCAATCAAATGAATTGACACAAGACAGATACATTTCTGATGGTGCTAGAGAATACCAAATCCTTGTAGTCTTTTCACATTTTGTCCTTTAAAACATCAGTTATGCATATATATCAATTTTTTGTGAGTTTAAATTATTTTTTAAAAATTTAAATATTTAATATAACATTAAGATCTTAAAGTATATTTCCTTGGGAAATCATTGTAGTGACAGCA
>NW_006922371.1:926344-926884 GCF_000298275.1 Orycteropus afer afer | reverse complement strand
TAGTGGCTAAGGCACTTGACTGCTAACCAGAAGGCTGGCGGTTCAAACCCACCAGCCACTCCTCGGAAGGAAGGTTGGGCAATCCTACTTTCGTAATGATACTGCCTTGGAAACCCAAGGAGGGGTCGCTATGAGTCAGGGCTGACTCGACGGCACATAACAACAACAACAACAACCATGATATTAATATTAGCTCATATGACTATGCACATTTAAGCAGTAGAAGATATGCATATAACACAGGAATCCTCTAGGGAAGAATTAAAATTAACAGCTTATATATAGAGACTGAGTAACTGAACTCAATCATGGGCTAACTAGAATTCAGGCCTTCATTTTTAGCTGCAGTGTAAACATCGTTAATTATGTTCATATTTTCATTAAGCAATTATTCCAAGTTTGCCACACAAATGAAAGAAATGACTTCCATTCTAGAAGGAATAGGCAGTGGTAACTCTTCTTTACTAGAAATAACAGTGATTTGATTTGTATGCCAGGACATATAAAGAAAGTGGGCAGTTGTTAAATGTAAAATAGCAC
>NW_006922371.1:924315-924989 GCF_000298275.1 Orycteropus afer afer | reverse complement strand
TTGTATGTATGTCTGGATCACATCGTCTTTTATCCCAAAAAAGAAATCTGAGAAATGCAACTCTCTGACCACAGCACATTGGTACATACATTTTAAATGTGTGGTTGTTTTTTTTTTCCTTCTGGTTACTTGCCAAACATAATATTCATAAAGTATAAATTGTACATTTAATTGAAATATATGTAAATCTGTGTCTTCAAAGAGTATAACTAATTGAATGTACATTTACAGTTTTTGTAAATATATTGTTGTTAGATGCTGTCAAGTTGGTTCTGATGCACCACACTATGCATAACAGAATGAAACACTGCCTAGTCCTGTGGCATCATCATTGTCATTACTATATTTGAACCCATTGTAGCAACCACTAGAAGCTCTGGTGGCATAGTGCCTAAGTCATTTGATTGCTAACCAGAAGGCTGTCGGTTCAAACTCATCAGCCACTCCTCAGAAGGAAGTTTGGACAATCTACTTCCATAATGATAAACCAAACCAAACTCATTGCCATCCAGTAGGATCTGGCTCATAGCAACTCCTCCTTGGAATTGGTAAGTGAAAACTGCCAGCAATGCCAGGAATGAATCCATTTGTTGAAACATCTCAAATGATATTCAGTCAATCACTGGAAACTTATTTTGTGCTAATGTCTTCAGTTTGGAATTCTTCTTTTGATA
>NW_006922371.1:921898-922785 GCF_000298275.1 Orycteropus afer afer | reverse complement strand
AATTGTTTTCAGCTTCAAGTTAAACTTCCACATGAGCAGTTAATGGTCTATATACTACAGTCAGTTCCTGGCCTTGTTTTCACTGAAGATATTGAGCTTCTCCATCACTTCTTTCCAAAGATGTGGTCAATCTAATTTCTGTGTACTCTATCTGGCAAATCCCACATGAAAAGCCACCATTTATGTTTTTGAGAAAAGGTTTTTACAATGTATAAGTCATTGGTCTTGCAAAATTCTATCCTGTGATCTCCAGCATCATTTCCATCATCAGGGCCATATTCTCCAACTACTGGTGATTCTTCTTTGTTTCCAACTTTTGCATTCCACTCACTGGTAATAAACACACCTTGATTGCATGTTTGGTCAATTTCAGAATGCAGAAGTTGCTGAAAATGTTCAATTTCCTCATCTTTGGCTTTGGTGGTTCATGAGTAAATTTAAATAATAGTAGCATTAACTGGTCTTCCTTGTAGGTGTATGGATAATGTCCTATCCCTAACAACATTGTACTGCAGGATAGATCTTGAAACATTCTTTGTGATGTTGAATGCCACACCATTCGTCTTTAATTTCTCATTCCCAGCATAGTAGACCATATGATTATATGATTCAAAACAGCCAACACCAGTCCATTTTATATGACTAATGCCTAGGATGTTGATCTTTTGTGCTCCATTTCATTATTGACAACTTCCAACTTTCCTAGATTCAAACTTCATACATTCCATGTTCTTCTTATTAGTAGACATTTGCAGCTATTTCATCCCATTTTGAGTCTTGCCACATGAGCAAATGCAGGTCCCAAAAATTTTACTCCATCTACATCATTAAGATCAACTCTGCTTTAAGGAGGCAGCTCTTCCCTAGTCATATTTTGAGTGCCTTCA
>NW_006922371.1:897886-898938 GCF_000298275.1 Orycteropus afer afer | reverse complement strand
ACTAAAGAATAATGTAGAATCTGCAAAACACCTCATAACATGAATGAACTTGGAGGATATTATGCTGAGTGAAATAAGTCAATCACAAAAGGACAAATATTGTCTTAGTCCATTATTGTAAAAGTTAAGGAAAGGTTCATCTATAGGAAGAAATTTTCTTTTTTGGTTACCAGCGGTGGGAGGGGAGGGATGGGAACACTGTTAGATAGATAGAAATAAATATTGATTTGGGTGAAGAGAAGGACAATGTATCAAATGTGACTGACCAATATGGCAGCACTGAGGATGAGAAAGACATAGAGAGGTACATGTGAGGTACAGACAACAAATATGAACCATTTTGCACATACAGTACTGCGTTGTCAGTGAAGGCAAACATGGGTATATGGGTTGATAGATGTGTGGACAGGCTGAATGATTAGGTATGTCTATGAAATGGGGAGTGTATCCAAGAACATATATAGGGTTGGCAGACAATGGTCCCACAAGTTTATGTGAATGATCAGAATTCCCAGGTGTATAGTAGAGCTGACAAGGGGCAAAATTGTGCTCACTGCTTGGTCATAGCCAGCTACCTAGAGAGACAGAATATTTGAACCTATAGGCCTTGGACCAAAGTCGCAGTGGACATCAAACTCAATTGACATAACATACCATACAAAACATTATTCCACCTCCTACTTTGGCAAGTAGTGACTGGGATCTTAAAAGCTAGCACGCTGCCATCTAGATGCAACAATGGGTCTCTCCTCATCCAGAGCAAAGAAGAATGAAGGAAACCAAAATTCATGGAAGCAATTAGTCCTAGCAACTGGTACATCATCCAATCTGCAGCCTATACAAATATGAGACCAGAAGAAGTAGATGGTGCCGGCTACCACTGTCATCCACTTGGAAGGGGATCTATGTAGGAGATCCTTGTTAGAGAGGGCGAACAATGTGGAACAAAACTCAAAATCATTTGGAGGGAAAAGAAAGGGAGGGGGGACCAGGTTTGCTGGTCTGATAGAGCCTGGTGGAACCATTGAGTCTATGGCCCCTAACTGCCCTTC
>NW_006922371.1:891052-897453 GCF_000298275.1 Orycteropus afer afer | reverse complement strand
ACCTCCTGCAACTTCACTTACTGAGCGAGAGCCACTACCTTCTTCTCCACCAGCAGGCCAATGATTAAAAAACAATAGCAAAACCAAGGAATGTGAAGAACCAGAAGAAACAGAAAAGAAACAACCAGGAAAAGAGAAAAAAAAAAAAAAAAGGAAGAATGAAAGAACAAAGAATGAGAAAGAGAAACAAACAACCAAAAACAAAAAAAAAAGGAAGATAAATAGAATAATTTAAAAACAAAAAAACTGTGGGGGATCGGTGCCTGGTACCCAGACTCTGTCAGGCACAGATCAGGATGGAATTCCTGCTGGTCAAGAAGGTATGTGAAGGTGAAGGATGGCCACTCCCCTGTTCACCAAGAGGATGTGAGGTATAAGAGCAACACAGAGAATACCATACCTCTCCCATCATCTGCCTCCAGTGCAGTCACCTGTGCTGACATAAGCGGAGCCCACCCTTATGTCACTGCCTAGGCAAGAAGGCCACTCATGTACATCCAAAATGGTTGTTCCCACTGCCTATAAACATTCAAACTGTCTGTGCCCTCAGAACTGTCACCAGCAGTCAAAAGGTGCATTTATCTCCTCCCACGCTGTTTTCTTTTCGGGTTGTCAGGCACCAAAGCAATCCTTGACCTTGCATTCCTTGGTGAGCAGAGGTGATTCTTGGGTTGCTATCAAGAAATACTCAAAATAGCTGTGTCTCTAGGGCCACCAACAATCCAACACTCCATTTGTCTCCTCACTCACTCTTTCATTCAGGTTCTTCTCTTAGTTGAAATGTAATCCATTTCTTTATCCTTCCTTTCAAAGCTCAGGGTTCTAGGATCGTCTTCTATAATCAGTTTCCATTGGTTTCTCATTGCTTTGTTTCAGAGGGTCCGTGTATCTTGTGTACCTATTCTGCTGTCCTGCCAGAACTCTAGTTATTCCTTCAAGAGCAAGTTTCAGAGTCTCTTCAGACATCTATTTTGATTCTTTATTTCTTTCATATCTTTTTAATTACCTTTTGCTTTCTTCATGCATGATGTACTTAATGTCATTTCACAACTCTTCTGGCCTTCAGTCATTAGTTTTTATTTTGTCAAATTTATTCTTGAGATGATCTCTAAATTTAGGAGGGGTATATATACTCAAGTTTCTACTTTGGCTTTGGTGGATTTGTTTCAAGTTTCTTTGTCTTCAAGTTGAACTTTCATATAAGCAATTGATGCAGTCAGTCCCTGGCCTTGTTCTAACTGATGATATAGAAATTCTCTGTTGTCTCTTTCCACAGATGTAGTCAATTTGATTTCTGTGTATTCCATTGGTGAAGTCAATGTGTATATTCACTGTTTATGTTGTTTAAAAAAAGAAAAAGTCTTCCTGATAAACAGGTTATTAGTCTTGAAAAATTCTATCATGCAATCTCTGGTGTCATTTCTATCACCACTTCATATTTTCCAATTAATGATCCCTTTTCTTTGTTTCCAACTTTTACATTCCAATCACCAGTAATTATCAGTGCATCTTGATTGTATATTTGATCATAAGTTGCAGTTTAATCTTACTTCAAATCACTGAAGAGTCATATCTGTTATTGTTAGGTACCATCTAGTAGGTTCCAACTCAAAATAGTATCTTTGATTTTTAACACAGAAAGATATTTACTGTGTTTTGTTTACTACACAAAGGTATTTTTTTTTTTATCTATGTGGATCGTAACAAACTATCGATAACATTGTGGGGAATGGGAATTACAGAACACTTAATTATGCTCATGAAGAACCTGTACATATGTCTGAATGTGAATCATAAGGGTCTGAAAGCATGGAGAGTGACTGCTTTCTGTAATTCAGACTTAAGCTGCTGTTGCTTGGGTCCCTATTCAAAAGCAGTTTTTTTTTGAGTGATTTTATGGATAGGAGCCAGTAATATTCCCAGATGTGTAAAATATGTTCTCAAAAATACAAATAGACCGATCAAACATTGGGCCTTCTGCTTATGGGGGTAAGTAGTGATAGCTACATATTCCTAGTGGTCTGTGGAATATCACAGGTGACTCCTGCCCAAGTTATTCCTGAAAATTTCACCATTTTGTCAGGACCCTGGATTTTTTCTGGCTTTATTAATTAGCCTCTGTTGGTCATGTGGTCCACACTGTTTTTAAGTCTGCACTAATCTGTTCTCCCCCTCTCAACTGTTTGCTATTAACATAATATCGTCGATGTAATGTATCACCATACTTGAAATCTGCATCAAGTCCAAGGCTGCTCTTCTAACCAAACCATCACAGTAAGCCAGTGAATTTAAATAATGCTGTGGCAAAAATTGAAAGTATATTGAGATCCATCTCACATGAGAGCATACTGCAGCTGACTCTTTTCTGAGATTGGGGATGGGGCAAAAGACATTTGCATGATCAATACTCAGTACAAGTCTCCTTCAGCCTGCTGTATTTTCTGCACCAATGATAACATGTCTGGAACAGCTGAAGCCACTGGTGACATTACTTTATTTAGGCCTCAATAGTTTACTGTCAGCCTTCACGAGCCATCTGCCTTTGCTTACAAACCACACAGAGCTATTATACAGAGAATTTGTTGACACCAATACTCCAACAATTTGTTGTTGTTAAGTGCCATCCAGTTGGTTCTAACTCATAGCGATCTTATGTACAACAGAACAAAACACTGCCCAGTCTAACAATTGGCATATCTTTAATCAAAGAAATAATCTCCTTTTGTCCACCAGATGATCTTATACTGTTTCAACCTGAGTGGGTTTGGGCAATTCTAATTGATCCCATTTAGCATATTTAATTGATACTGGCCTAAGGGCAGACTTACCCACCTTTAATTTTACAATATCAGGTAGAGGGAAGGTTTACCAATTGGATATAATATCCATATGTGGTGCAGTAAATTACATGGTATGGTTTTTCTAACTATAGTCTTTGTAACTCCCACTTTGCCATAAGCAACTGAGTAGCTGATTGCTAAAGTTATCCACCTGCTGTATTTCTGTTGAAGAAGCATGAAGTAATTTTCTGGAAGTTCACTTTCTATCAGGTGTGTAGAATTCTGATTTAGGATTGCTTAGTTTTGCCACTGTGCCAGGCTTAAAATGAGCCCTCCTAGAGGCAGAAGATTGTTTCTCTTTGACTGCTGACTGGGAAAGGTGTGCTGCTGAGGGAAATGTGAGAGAGTTGCACTGCTGAGAGAGAGACACACAAGAGACACAGACGGCTGACTAAGATGTCTGCCTACTTGAGAGAGATGGCCCAGTTGTTGACCAAGATGGCCCGGCTGCTGAGAGAGATGGCCAGCTGGGAGAGATTGAGTGCATTTCTGAGATTGAATTGTAGCCTTTTGCTTCCTTAACAAACACCATAATCTGTGAGTTCTATGTGGCCACTGCAGTGAATTATCAAACCCAGAAGAGAAGTGGTGGGTGTGATTGGAAGAACTGTTGGTGACAAGGTTAGTTAGAGGGCTGGAGGGTGGCAGCATGTCTGGCCTCACAAGAACAGGCCTTGGACTGCTAATGGTGATTCTGTCTTCCTTGTGTGTAGTTAGAGGAGGTCAGAAGATCCCACCTCTTTGCTTCTTTAGCACTATACCAATAATTCATTCAAGTAAAGGGAGATGCAACCACTTCATACAACATCTGTTTAAATTTTCCAGTTTTCATTCAAACATTCACCTTAGTCCAGTCAATTGTTGCATCCATTTGGTTATAACCCTCAGGCTAAACTTGGGCTCCTTTAAGATTTCATTGACACATTTTGGTATGACAGTATATTGGGCCTCTGTGTCCTGGAGCCTCAAGACCTCTTCCCTACCTTGGGCCATTCTACTCACACATGTGCATATGGACTCAAGTCCTCTACTGGGGCTTCACTAGAAAACTCTGGCCCCCTCTTCAGTCCTTATTTTCATCAAAAGATGAGCCTCTGCTTCAACCAGTCCCAGAAGGGATTTCCCATTATTAATTTCCTCCCCATTGGAGTGAATACAATGGACTTTTGGGGCAGCTTTTAATGTTGGGTACCAGACAGAGTTTACTTTGGTCCACCCAACCTCTTATAATGCTGCATTAGCACCTTTGTCTCAACTCCATCAATGTTCACTGTATTCATCCTATTCCTTGTTATTGTTGTTGTTAAGTGCCTTCAAGATGGATCTGACTCATAGCAACCCCTTCTTGGGTTTCCGAGGCAGTATCACTATGGAAGGAGATTGCCCAATCGAGGAGTGGCTGGTTAGTAACCATCTAAAATTCTCTGACATGCTGAGTTAAGTTATTTTCCTATTGTCTCTTCACATTCTCTTAATGAATCACTCTTAAGTTCCATGCATCTCTAAGATCCATGTGGGGAAGCTATGCTAATAGATCCAGTGTGGAGTCTTAGATTTTTGCTTTGTTTTGCAGCAATGTCACATGGGGTGCCCATGAAAAAGGAGCTCCCTTGATTACCATATCTACCATGACCTATGTAAGGGCATACTCATTGAATGAATATCTTGATCACCATAAAGCCATTCCACCATGGCTTGCATAAGCAGCACAATAGTTGTTTCCTCTGGAGTGTTCCATGGAATATTTAGAGGGGGAAAGGAGCAGTTTCCTTTCTCAGGGTAAATAAACCTCACGTAAAATTTATCCACTCCACCAGGTTGGCTGTTAACCTGCTGTGTATCTGGATCTCATGTCATCATTTGTGACTGTTCCATAGTGAGTTGTGGGTCTTGCATTGATTCAAATATATTCTTCCATTCTGAAGAATTCAAAACTGAAGACACTGTCCCTAAATTAGTTGCTTTCACAAGCTATTTTAGTAAAAGTTCTTCAAGAACCTGATGATACCAATCTACAAACTGAAGGAACTCTTTTGGTTTTAATAGTTTCTTGGTTTTTCCCATTCCCCTCCCAGACTACCTTCTTGGTGACCACTGGTCATAAGAGTACTTCTGGTGTTCCAACACAAGTTTTCCTTTCCAGGTAGGCTCTGAGACTAGCTGTCATAGCTCTGATCTGACAAAATGTGGTCTTGGTTCAGTGCTACAACCATTCTTTTTTCCTGTGATTGAAGTTATTACTAACAACTGCAGTCAAGAAATTGTTAGTCTCACCTTTTCTTTATCACTTTGTCACTTTGTATTTCCATATACATCCAACAAGCCAATTCCTCTGGAATAAGATCCACCACTCCAAAATCCCATAAATAGCTTTTGACTTTGGTAACTGTCAGCAATATAACAGCTTCTTCCATCCATGGGTATTTTTTTTTTTTTATCCCATTCAGAAACCAAAGACTTCTTATTCTCCTGTTTATCTCCAAACCACATGTGCTAGTGAGTCTGGGCCTTTCCAGCAAACCTCACCATTATGACACCAACTACTTGAATGATGTCTTTTAGAAAGATCAGCAGAAGGCTAGTCCCTATGAGCCAGAGGTTAAAGATATCTCAAATGTTCAACTTTCCCTAACTGTTTTACTACTCCATCATCTCTAACATCAACTCCTCTTCCTTCTTTTAGTACTTTTGATCCCATCTCAGGGTTTCGTATTTAGCTGTAATGTCTCACAGACCTGACAAACTGCCAAGGAAATAGCTCACATGATGGTGGAGGCTGGCATATCCCAAATCCATGGGTCAGGCATCATTTTGGAGAATTCTCCTCACTCATGTAGTTACAGGGGCTGAGGAAGCTTAATTGGCAGGTCAGACAACTGGCTGTTTTTTCAAGTCTGGGAGTTAGATGCTGATGAACCAAATATAGGATAAAGACCAAGAGAGTGAACTTGGCAAGAACATTCACATATATACACCCTCAAGGAAACTAAGGGTAGTGTCTCAAGTCACACAGTCTAGCAAAGATACATCATAAATCCCACCCTACTCCTGTCTCATCAACACAACAGAAAACTCACCCCAAAATGAGAACATTACCACAGGCATCAAGGCCAGGAATTAGAATACATTATAAAATGGGGGACCATGGCTAGAAGGCCCATATTAAAAATTTCATTGCACTGCAGACACAAAGAGTGAACCTTAAAGTAAATGATACACTTTAGTTAATAATAATGTATCAATACTGATTTTTCAATTTTAATAAAAGTAATGCAAGAATATGAGATTGTAATAACAGGAGGAACTATGTGCAGGAGAGAGAGATCAAACTCTCAAACTCATTGCCGATGAGTTGGATCCAACTCATGGTGACCTCTCTTTGAGGTTCTGAGGCAATGTCACTATGGAAGTAGATAGCCAACCTTCCTTCCAAGGAGTGATTGGTGGGTTTGAACCACCAGTCTTCTGGTTAGAAGTCAAATGAATTCTCTGTATTTACTGCACATTTTGTTTTATAAACCTAAGACTCTTCTAAAAAACAAATTCTATTATTATTTTTAA
>NW_006922371.1:884295-884759 GCF_000298275.1 Orycteropus afer afer | reverse complement strand
AACCTTACAAGAGATGCTAAAGGGAGTACTTTGATCAGAAAACCAAAAGTGGCAAAT
Organism: Orycteropus afer afer; assembly: GCF_000298275.1. NCBI lineage: Eukaryota > Metazoa > Chordata > Mammalia > Tubulidentata > Orycteropodidae > Orycteropus > Orycteropus afer. The sequence goes on along the minus strand of NW_006922371.1, from coordinate 884,702 downwards.
ATCAACAGACCATTAATACACAAGATGATATATCCCAGAAACTACACCTATGGACATAGCCAAAATAAAATGAGATTTCAAGATTGTAAACAGGGAACCAGAGACATCAAGACAGGACAATTACAAACAAAAAGAGGGAAAAGACTGTGCAGTTACAGAACTTCTAAATGGTGAGGAAGTTAGGAGAGCTGCAAGACAGAATAGACTGTTCTAAACTCAGGGTGAAAAGTATAAATCATAGAGTAACCTCAAAGAAAAATGATAAACCTTCATATTACAATAAAAAAGAGGGCAAGCACAAATACCCAGCAAATACTAAAACAACAGCAACACAGGAAATGATTACAGGATTCATAAACACAATGAGCTCAGCACAGAAAATAATATGGAAGACACCAGGGACACCA
>NW_006922371.1:872101-879069 GCF_000298275.1 Orycteropus afer afer | reverse complement strand
TGAAATTCCTATTCTTCTCAATGTTGTCCATAATTTCTTATTACCCACACAGTCAAATGCTTCTGCATGGTCAGTAAAACAGAAGTAACTATCTTTCTGTTTTTCTTTGCTTTCGGCCAAGATCCATCTGACATTAACAATGATATCTTTCTTTCCATGTCCTCTTCTGAATCCAGCTTGCATTTCTGGAAGTTCCCTGTCAATATACTACTGCAAACATTTTTTAATTATCTTCAGCAAAATTTTACTTGCGTGTGATATTAATGATATTGTTTGATAATTCCCACATTCTGCGGGATCACCTTTCTTTGGAATGTGTTCTGGTTACCTAGTGCCGCTCTGACAAGAATATAGTACAAATGGGATGGTCTTAACAAACAGGAGTTTATTCTTACAATTTGGAGGCTTTGAGTCCAAGTTCAAAGTGCCAGGCTCTAAGCACTGGGTGAAAGCCCCTCAACCTTGGAATCCAGCTCTGCCTCCTGCTCCTGGCCCACTGGAGCTAGAGGTGTTTCTTCACTCAGACAGCTGCTAGCTGTTGAGGCTGTGAAGCCCCAAGGTTGACAAGTAAAAAGGCACAATTCTGATGTTAACCAAACCACACGGCAGGCCACTAACTTAAGTCCATTTTAAGGCCCAAGATCGGCAGAGCATAGCAAGTTGCTGAGCAATGACACGGCTACATGCAGGGTCCAAGCGTGTCAAAGGCTAGAGACTATTCCCAAGGCTTCTCCTTAAATACAGGAAGCAGACCTTCAACATGAACTTGCATATGAGCAATTGATGGTCTGTTCTGCAGTCAGTTACTGGCCTTGTTTTGGTTGAAGATATTGTGCTTCTCCATTACCTCTTTCCACAGATCTAGTTGATATGATTCCTGTGTATTCAATCTGGCAAGGTCCACATGTATAACTGCAGTTTATGTTGTTGAAAAGTATATTTGTAATGAATAAATCATTGGTCTGAAAAATTCTATCTGCTTCAATAAGAAGCTTCAAACATTCGTGGATGGAAATAAACTGATTGTGCTAAAAGTGAGGGATGAAATGAGAAGTCTCTTTAAAATTACTTCTTTAAAGGTCATCTGAAAACAATCATGAAATAAAATTTTCTAGAGAATTAGCACATGTGTAATCATAAAATTAATTTTCTTCCAGAAAAAGGAAAAATATCAGTTACCCAAACATGTACTCATTAAAGCAAATATATCTTAAGCCGTTTTTTTGTTGTTAGGTGCTGACCAGTTGGGTCCAACACATAGTTACATGATGTACAACAGAACAAAACACTGCCTACTCCTGTGCTGTTCTCACAATCTTTGCTATGCTTCTGCCCACTGTTGAAGCCACTATGTCAATCCACCTCACTAATGGTTTTCCCTTCTTTGCTGACCCTCTACTTTACCAAGCATGATATCCTTTTCCAGGGAATGGTTCCTTCTGAAAATATGACCAAAGTAGGTGACAAGAAGTCTAGCCATTGTCACTTCTAAGAAGCATTCTGGCTGCACTTCTTCCCATACAGATTTGTTTGTTCTTCTGGCAGTCCATGGTATTTTCAATACTCTTCGCCAACACCACAATTTAAAGGCATCAATCCTTCTTGGGTCTTCCTTATTCATTGTCCAGCTTTCACATGCATATGAGGTGTTTGAAAATACCATGGCTTGAGGTAGGCACACCTTAGTCTTCAAAGTGACATGGCTACTCTTGAATATTTTAAGGAGATCTTTTACAGCAGATTTGCCAAGTACAATATAACAATTGATTTCTTTACTGCAAATTTCATGGGTGCTAATTGTGGATCCAAGTAATATCTTAAGCAGTAGGTATATAAATATTATCTATATTAATATGGATTTTATTTTTATTACTTGGGTCCATGACTCTTTCTTATAATATGTTTTAAAAGACTAACACAATTGTTATATATTTAAAAGACTAAAATAATTGTGTTAACTTTTAAACTAGATTGCATGCAAATTTCCTTGTTGCTGCATTATAATTATTATTCAGAGCTATATAGATCACTTGGAAATTTTGAATATAATAATTTTCTCTTCATAAACAATGAGTATTATTATAAGACAAAACAATTGGAAATAAGTCTGCATTGCAGCTGTAGTTATTTGAAATTAGAACAATCAGGTTTCTCAAGATGAGTTTTCAATGCACTCTTACAATTCTTAAAGTGACTATAGGTCATGCACTATAAATATATGTTATGGGAAATGAAAAAAAAAGGGATCTTCTTCAGAAACAAATATGCAGTAATAATAGAATTCCCTCTTAGTTCTAATATGGAACAATATTACACATATTTAATAAAACAAAGGAACATTTTTTAAAAACATTCAGGGAAATATTTAAACTCATATTTAAGCATGAATATTTGAAACATACACTAAAATGTAGTATCAGTTTATCTCTTTATATCTTTCTCTCTCTTTTTTTTTTTTCTTTATAAGTGTGGTTAAGCCATCTGTATTTTCTTCACCTTTTCTGCTGTGAAAAGTCAAGACTTATCAGCTGCTTCCAAATATTTATATCCCAAAGACTGCATGTCAACAAATTTTCACAAAACTATAAAAACTTTTGCCTACTTATGAATTGTAAGTAAAAGTTTATGAACAAGTAATATATTTTGATTGTTATGATAGTTCTGATAAACTACAATTGAATGCACAGTAAATATGCATTAAAAAAATTGTTAAAAAGCGTTATTTCTTATATGAGTTTGAATTTTCTGCTCAAAGACTGTGGTAGTTTACTTGGCTGGGACTTGTTGAGTGGCTTGGCAGCTGGATGTAGTTATTCCCTATGGTGAGACTGGCAATCAATTCCATGGTGGAATGTACTGGAGCAGCTGAGTAGCTGTTTAGAGGTGTGGGCTCCTTCCAGTACATAAGCAGCAGCTTTGAGGAAGGTCTCCAGGTTTTTGGCATGCCTGAACCCTGAATGTAGTGAAGTAATTGTTCAGCAGCGTGCCATGCCCTGCTGATCTCGAGACTTCTGGACTTGAATTAGTGGTCTGTCGTGTTGTTTGGTAACATTGGCTGTGCCTTTGTACTTGTCGACCTTAGGTTTGTCAGCCTCAGTAACCAGCAGCTGTCTGAGTGAAGAGAAGCTTCCAACTTCAGTGGCCAGGAGCAGGAAGCAGAGATGAAGCCCAAGGTTGAGGGGCTCTCACCCAGCCACTAGAGCCTGACACTTTGAACTCAGACTGAAAGCCTCCAAAATATAAGAGAATAAACTCCTGTTTGTTCAAGCCATCCCATTTGTTGTATTTCTATTAGAGTGGCACTAGGTAACCAAAGCAGAATATGGTACCGAGAAAGTGGGGAACTGCTCTGACAGATACCTAAAATGTGGAAAAAGGAGTGAGTGTGTCCTTGACCTGAGATACCTGCACTGAGACACTGGCAGAGAGATCAGCATGAGAGACAGCAGTAGCAGGCCCAGAGATAGGCATAAGACCATGACAGCCTTACTAGCCCATGTAGGGGAAAGCTGGATGTCATTGGGCGCAGCTTCCTGATGGAGTGGGTTGCGTTCAGGCATTAATTGGTAGAGACTGACAGGAGATGGAGAAGCAGCACATGGAGCAATAAAGCTAAGTGTCTTTTTGGCAGGAAGATTCCTGGCAGAGTGGGTTGCCCTTAGACATTAATTGGCAGAAGCAGAGAAACAAAGGAAACTGGAAGCACAGCTGCCTTAACCTCAAGGGTAGGACTATGACCTTTGTGGGTGGAACCACCACAGCCTCCTAGGTTCAAAGAGTCAGACCTTCACCAACTTGCTTCTGGAGTGTGGGCGGCTCATTCATGTGGGCCAGTGAGATGGAGCCATAGCCCCTACACAAGAGAGAGGGGACATGCCCAAGAGGCAGAGATCAGGGCCTGCCAGGCCGAGGGGGAGAGGTCACCACTCAGGAACTAGGGGATTGGACCCACCCAGTAAAGGAGATCTGTACAGATGCCACCCAGTGAAGATCTGTACAGGTGTCAAGTTGACAAGAGGTGAAATTATGGTCATTAATGTTGTTGTCAACTTGGCTGGGCCTGGTTGAGTGACTGGGCAGATGGATACAATTATTCCCCCTGGTGAGATTGGCAATGAAGTCCATGGTGGAATCTACTGGAGCAGCTGAGTAGCTGCTGTAGGGATGTGGTCTGCTTCCAGTACATAAGCAGCAGCTTTGAGGAAAGTCTCTAGCTTTTCAGCATGCTTGAACCTTGCATGTAACCAAGTCATTGTTCAGCAGCCTATCATACCCTATGATTAAAGTCAGTGGAAAACTACAACAACCCAATTCTGATATGACTACCTTTGGTCCAGACCCCTCAGGAATGAAGGTTTGGGTCACCCCACCAGGCAAAGAACCATGACCAGCTGAGATGATTGTTGAGGGGAAAGGAAATACAAAATGAATAGTGGAAGAAGGTAGTTCTGAATATCATCTACCACCACATGACCAGTTGCAGAAATGAGGACTGTAACTATTATTTCTTCCCCTTTTCCGTTGTCCCTCCACTTTGCCAAGCATGATATCCTTTTCCAGGGAATGGTCCCTTCTTACAACATGGCCAAAGTAGGTGAGATGAAGTCTGTCCATTCTTATTTCCGAGGAGCATTCCAGCTGCACTTCTTCCAGGACAGATTTATTTGTTCTGGTAATCCATGGTACTTTCAGTATTCTTCACCAACATCACAACTCAAAAGCATCAACTCTTCTATGGTCTTCTTTATTCATTGTCCAGCTTTCATATGTATATGAAGATATTGAAAATACTTGGGTTAGGCACATTGTAGTCTTTAAAGAGATATTTTTGCTTTTCGGCACTTTAAAGAGGTCTTTTGCAGCAGATTTGGACAGTGCAATATGTCATCTGATTTCTTGACTGCTGCTTCAATTGGTGTTGAGTGTGGAACCAGGTAATATAAAATCTTTGATAACTTTAAACTTCTCTCCATTTATCAAGATGCTGCATATTGGTCCATTTGTGAGGATTTTCATTTTCTTTATGTTGAGATGCAATCTATACTGCAGAGTGTAGTCTTTAATCTTCATCAGTAAATGCTTCAAGTCATTTTTACTTTCAACAAGCAGGGCTGTGTTCTCTGCATATAGTAGGTGGTTAATGAGTCTTCCTTCAATCCGGATGAAATATTCTTCTTCATATAGCCCAGCTTCTGGGATTATTTGTTCAGCATACAGATTGAATAAGAATGGTGAAAGGATACAACACTGATGCATGCCCTGATTTTAAACCATGCAGTATCCCTTGATCTGTTCAAACCACAGCCTATTGATTTAAGTGAAGATTCTTCATAAGCACAATTAATTATTCTGTAATTCCCATTCTTTTCAATATCATCCATAATTTGTTATGATCCACACAGTCAAATGTTTATGCACAGTCAATAAAACACAAGTAAACATCTTTCTGGTATTCTTTTCTTTCAGCCAAGATCCATCTGACATCAGCAATGATATCTCTTGTTCCACATTCTCTTCTGAATCAAATTTGCATTTCTGGAAGTTCCCTGTCAATATACTGTTGCAAACACTTTTTTAAATTATCTTCAACAAAATTTACTTGTGTGTGGTATTAATAATATTGTTTAATAATTTCCACATTCTGTGGGATAACCTTTCTTTGGAATGGGTACAAATACAGATCTCTTCCTTTCAGTTGGGTAAGTAGCTGACTTCCAAATTTCTTGGCATAGATGAGTAAGTGCCTCCAGTGTGGCATCAGTTTGTTGAACATCTCAAGGCTTATTCCACCAATTCCCAGAGCTTTGGTATTTCTTGCCAATTCCTTCAGTGCAGCTTTGACTTCTTTCTTCAGTATCATTGGTTCTTGATCATATGCCAAGTCCTGAAATAGATGAACATTGACCAATTCATTTTTGTACTATAACTCTGTGTATTCCTTCCATCTTCTTTTCATGCTTCCTACAACATTCAATATTTTATCCATAGAATCTTTCAGTGTTGCAGCTCAAGCCTTGAATTTTTTCTTCAGTTTTTTTTTTTTTTCAGATTAAGAAATGCTGAGCCTGTTCTTCCCTTTTGGTTTTCTAACTCTAGGTCTTAACACACTCCATTATAGCAATTGACTTTGTCTTCTCAAGCTTCTGTTTGAAATCTTTGGTTCAGTTCTTTCATCTTGTCATTTCTTCCATTTGGTTTAGCTACTCTCTATTCAAGAGCAAGTTTCAGAGCCTCTTCTGACATTCATTTGGTGTTTCATTCCTTTCTCGTCTTTTTAATGATCTTTTGCTTTCTTCATGGATAATATTCTTGATGTCATCCCACAATTTCTCTGGTTTTTGGTCATTGGTGTTCAATGTGTCAAATCTATCCTTCAAGCATTCTTGGAACATGGAATGTACAAAGTATTAATCTAGGAAAATTGGAAGTTGTCAAAAATGAAATGGAATGCATAAAGATTGATGTCCTAGGCATTAAGGAGCTGAAATGGACAGGTTTTGGCCATTTAGAATCAGATGACTATATGATCTACTAAGCTAAGAATACCAATTTGAAGAAGAATGGTGTGGCATTCATCATCACAAAGAATGTTTCAAGATCTATACTCAAGTACAATGCTGTGAGTGATAGAATAACATCCATATGTTACAAGGAAAGCCAGTTAATACCATTATTCAAATTTATGCACCAACCACCAAAGCCAAAAATGAGGAAAATGAAGATTTTTACCAACTTCCACAGTCTGAAATTAACAAAACATGTAATGAATATGTGCTGATTATCATTGGTCACTGGAATGCAAAAGTTGGAAACAAAGAAGAATCACCAGTAATTGGAAATTTGGCCTTGGAGATAGAAATAATACTGGAGATCGCATGGTAGAATTTTGCAAGACCAACAACTTATTCATTGCAAATACCTTTTTACAACAACACAAATGGCAGCTATACATGTGGACTCCACCAGAT
>NW_006922371.1:869494-871311 GCF_000298275.1 Orycteropus afer afer | reverse complement strand
AGTCAAAACTGCACTGAGGGAAGTGATTAAAAACAAGGCTCCAGGAATTGAAGATATACCCATTGAGATGTTTCAAAAAATGGATGCTGCACTGGAGGCACTCATTCGGCTATGCCAAGAAATTTAGAAGAAAAATACCTAGCCAACTGACTGGAAAAGATCCATATTTGTACCCATTCCAAAGAAAGGTGATCCCACAGAATGTGGAAATTGTTGAACAATATCATTAATATTGCATGCAAGTAAAATCTTACCGAAGATAATTCAAAAAGAGTCACAACAATATATTGACAGAGCACTTTCAGAAGTGCAAGCTAGATTCAGAAGACATGGAATAAGGGATATCACTGATGCTGTCAGAAAGATCTTGGCTCAAAGCAAATACAAGAAAGATGTTTACTTATGTTTTATTGCTTATGCAATATTGTTTATTGTTTTTTCTTATGCAAAGGCATTCAATTGTGTGGATCATAACAAATTATAGATAACATTGAGAAGAATGGGAATTCCAGAACAATTAATTTTGCTTATGAGGAATCTGCATACAGAACAACAGGCTGTTGTTTGAACAGAACAAGGTATACTGCATGGTTTAAACTCAGGAAGGGCATGCAAAAGGGTTTGTATGCTTTCAGCATACTTATTCAGTCTGTATGCAGAGCAAGTAATCTGAGAAGTTGGACTGTATGAAGAAGAGCATGGCATCAGGATGTGAGGAAGACTCATTAACAACCTGAGATATGCAGATGGCATAATCTTGCTTGCTGAAAGTGGAGATTTGAAGCACTGATTGATGAAAATTAAAGACTACAATGTGCAGTATGGATTACACCTCAACATAAAGGAAAACAAAAGTCCTCACAACTGGACCAATAAGCAGCATTCTGATAAATGGAGAAAGGATTGAAGTTGTCAAAGATTTCATATTACTTAGATCCACAATCAACACTGATGGAAACAGCAGTCATGAAATCAAATGTTGTATTGCCCTGGCAAATCTTCTGCAAAAGACCTCTTTGAAGTGCTAAAGAGCAAAGATATTTCTCTGAAGACTAACAAGTGCACCTAACCCAAGCTATGGTATTTTCAGTCACCTCTTATGTATATGAATGTTGGATGAGAAATAAGAAGACTGTAGAAGAGTTGCTGTTTTTGAGTTGTGGTGTTGGAGAAAAGTACTGAAAGTACCATAGACTACCAGAAGAACAAACAAATCTGTCCTGGACAAAGTGAAGCCAGAAAGCTCCTTGGAAATGAGAATGACCAGACTTGGTCTCACCCACTTTGGTGACCAGAAGGGACCATTTCCTGGAGGATATCATGCTTGGTAAAGTGAAGGTCAGCAAAAAAGGGGAAGACTCTCAACAAGATGGATTGACACAGTGATTGCAACAATGGGATCAGGTATAGCAAGGATTATGAGGATGGCACACCACTGGGCAGTGTTTTATTCTGCTGTACATAGGGTCACTATGAGTTGGAGCTGACTCTACTGCACCTAACAACAACACAACATGCTGACTCATTTTGCATTTTGGCGAATTTTATTTGGTATATCCAGAAGAGAGCCCTGACTGGAAGAGACTCACCTGCCCCACTGGAAGGGCAACTCCAAAACTAATAACTGGAATTTTCCATTTTTGGCTCAATTCATGTTCCTAATGGATTGAGCTGGAATTGAGGTAAATAATTCCAAGTAACAAGTTCTTTCCCTAGAAAGGAAATGGTTTATTCAGATGGTAGGTCACATAACTATGAATCTTAGCAATAAAACTAGTTTTCTTTTTTCAAATTGTCTTTCAAAATGAGCAATTTTT
>NW_006922371.1:866621-868439 GCF_000298275.1 Orycteropus afer afer | reverse complement strand
CACACTCAGAGTAGGGTAAAGTATTTTATTCTTTTTGACCTAACAAGGATCTACAACTTAACTTTTTATGGTATTCTCCAGACTATCTAATTAGAATTTTCAACCATTGTTTAGGAAACAGGAAAAAAACTAATGTTGTATTTTTGACACAATATTATCGGAATTATTTTTTCCTACTCAGGAGATAGTAGTGAAAGTCCATATATGCATATCCTTTCCTTTTCAGAAGATGAAACTAATTGCTTTGCAAAAAGAATCACATAGTGAATGGTTTGTTTTTGTTGTTGACTGAAAGCCAGTTTTTTATTTTCCTGCACAATTTATGATCTGAACTATCTGCAAAAATCTCCTTTGAAGTTAGTCAGAATTTGGAGTTGAAATAACTTCTCATGGGGAGAGAATAAAGCTCCTACTTAATATTTGTAATTGCTATGCTTTACTATATGACTAGTAGTCCAACCTGTATTAACTTCTGATGATATTATTAATACAGAGATAATTTTGGAAATTGACTTATTTGCATATCTATTATAACAGCTACTCAGATCAAACATTCATTGAAATCTCTAGGGAGCCCACATTTTAAAGATTATTAACTTTTTGAATATACTCATTCTGTCATCTTTCAATTTACACGGTAAAGTCTCTGATAATTTTTGATATATTGCTAACTATTATATACTCTGTATATTATTTCAGTATGTTCACTTAAAATATCCATTTAACTGGGAATATGCTAATACATATAATACTTAATAATATGCAAACTGAAAATGTTTTTCTTTACTCTTTATATATATGGACATGAACATATATTTTCACATTTTTCTCCAATGAGAATCTTGACATTTTTTTAAGAGCTTGTTTTACATTCAACATTACGTGGTAATTTAGTTTCACTCTCCATTTACCATGTACAACCCTAACCCAGTCTCCTCACTTCCCTACCCAGTAATGCTCCCTCCGTGTCCCTCATATTTATGCAATTCTGTTTGTCCTGCATTTCCTCAATTTGAATGTTGGTCCTCTGGTGCCCCACGGTCTATTTCTCTAAGGGATCTAGTACCATAGAGTATGTGGGTGCTTCATCCTGATTTGAGTGGTCTGCATGTACATCTTGTTAACAATTGGGCTGAGAGCCAGCCCCTGGGGGTGAGTTTTATTCCAGGTGCAGAATGTATTTCAGGGCTATAGTATCAGGGGTCTCATCAGATTTCATCTGACCAGTAATTCTGGTCATTATTGAGTTTTTGGATTTTGTTCCATGTTTTTCCTTCCACTCTATCCAAGATCTCCAGATTTGATCCTTTTCTGAGGGGTTGGCATTAGTATCTAGGCACCTTCTAGTTCTTTTGGTCTCAAGGTCCATTGTGTCCTGGAGATGATTGCTTCCAAATGCCTTTTTTTTTTTTTGGCATTCTTTGCTTCCAATGCTAGGAGACCATTAGCTGCATCTTAGATTGAAAGCTTTTAAGACCCCAATCGCTACCTACCAATGTAGGATGCTGAACAAGGCTTTTATGTATCTTGTTGTGCCAATTGAGTCTAGTGTCCCCCAGTACTATGGTCCTGAGTTGGTAGATCTATTGGATCTCTCTCCCATAGTGTCTGGGTGTCTGTGAGGGATTACTTTGTGTCTGTCTTCTATTGTTTCTGTAAGGACTGCAGGTATTTTGTATCACTGGTGTCTGTGCAAGATTAGCCTCAGCTGAATCTATCCTTGATCTAGAGGATACTCCTGTTCACTGACCCCTATCTGATCCTCTCAGGTGTTTATGTGTTTATCTCTAGCCTGGTGTTTGGTGTTAATGGTAATGC
>NW_006922371.1:858535-866221 GCF_000298275.1 Orycteropus afer afer | reverse complement strand
TGTGCATGTACCATAATTTGGTTATCCACTCATCCGTTGATGGACATTTAGGTTGTTTCCATCTCTTTGCTATAGTGAATTTTGCTGTGATGAACATAGGTGTACGTATGACTGTTCATATGCTATCTCTCACCTCTTTACTCTCCTAGTAATGAAATTGCTGTGTCAAATGGTACTTCTATTTTCAGTTTTTTAAGGAAATGCTGTACCGTTTGCCACAATGTTTGTGCCATTTTACAATCCCACCAGCAGTGCACAAGAGTTCTTATCTTTCCACAACCTCATGAGCATTTGTTATTTTCTGACCTGTTGAACTTTGCTATTATTGCTGGGGTGAGATGATATCTCATTGTTGTTTTGATTTGCAGCTCAACCAAGGAGGGGTCACTATGAATCTGGGCCATCTCGACGGCACATAACAACAACAACAATTATTAATGATCACGAGCAATTTCTCATGTGTTTGTTGGCTCCCTGTTTATCTTCTCTGGTGAAGTGTCTGTTCAAGTCTTTTGCCCATTTGTAAATTGGGTTATTTGTCTTTTTGGTGTTGAAGTGTTGAAGTTTTCTATAGATTTTAGAGATAAGTTCTTTATCAGATATGTCATAGGCAAATGCACATAAGAATTTAATTTTTAAAAGGTCCCAGTCATCTAGCTTCTCTTCTACCTTCAGCACCTTCTGGTTATGCTTGATAGTCTATTTATGCTGTAAATTAGGGCTCCCAAATTTACCCCTATTTTATCTTTGATGAATTTTATAGTTTTGGATTTTACATTTAAGTCTTTGATCCAGCTTGAGTTTCTTTTTGTGTACAGGGTGAAGTATGGGTCTTGTTTCATTTTTCTGCAGGTGGATATCCAGTTTTGCCAGCACCATTTGTTAAAAAGGTTGTCTCTTCCCCATTTAATGGGTTTTGGACCTTTGTCAAAGATTAGTTGTCCATAGATGGATGGGTCTATATCTGGACTTTCGATTCTATTCCATTGGTCTATCTGTCTATCATTGTACCAATACCATGATGTTTTGACTACTGTGGCTGTATAGTAGTTCTTAAGATCCAGGAGTGTGAGACCTCCCACATTGTTTTTCTTCTTCAGAAGTGTTCTGCTTATCCGAGGTCTCTTTCCTTTGCATATGAAATTAATAATTGGTTTTTCCATGTCCTTAAAAGATTTTGTTGGAATCTGGATCGAGATTGTGTTAAATATGTAGATTGCTTTAAGTAGTGTTGACACTTTCACAATATTTAGTCTACTTATCCATGAACAAGGAAGGTTCTTCCTTATGTAGTGCCCTTGTTGTCTCTTGTAGCAGTGTTTTATAGTTTTCTTTGTATAGGTCTTTTGTGTCTCTGGTGAGGTTTATTCTTTTTAGTAGCTATAGTAAATGGTATTGTTTCCCTTATTTCTTTACCAGAGGACTCTTTGTTGGTGTAGAGGAATCAAACTGATTTTTGTATGTTGACATTGTATCCTGCCACTACTGAACTCTATTAGTTCCAGTAGTTTTTTTTTTTTTTTTTTTTTTTATTGAGTCTCTTGGGTTTTCTATGTATGGGACCATATCATCCACAAATAGAGATAGTTTTAGTTCCTCTTTGCCAGTTTGTATGCCTTTTATTTCTCTTTCTTGCCTTATTGCCCTGGCCAGGACTTCCAATACAATGTTAAATAGAAGTGGTGATAGAGGGCATCCCTGTCTGGTTCCCATTCATAAGGGGAATGCCTTGAGTCTTTCTCCATTAATAATGATGTTGGTTGTTGGCTTTGCATATATACCCTTAATTATGTTGAGGAATGTCCCTTCTATCCCTATTTTGCTTGGAGTTCTGAACAGGAATGGATGTTGGATTTTATCCAATGTCTTTTCTGCATTGATTGATATAATCATATGGTTCTTTTCTATAGTTTTGTTTATGTGGTGGATTACACTGATGGTTTTTCCTGATATTGAACCACCCTTGTAAACCTGGTTTGAATCCCACTTGGTCCAGGTGTATTAATTTTTTGATATGTTGTTGGATTCTGTTGGCTAGGAGTTTGTTAAAGATTTTTGCATCTATGTTCATGAGGGATATTGGTCTGTAGTCTTCCTTTTTAGTGGTATCTTTCCCTGCTTTTGGTATTATGTTATATTTGCTTCATAAAATGAGTTTGGGAGTACTCCATCTTTTTCTATGTTCTGGAATAGCTTGAATAGCATAGGTGTCAACTCTTCTCTGAATGTTTGATAGAATTCTCCAGTGAAGCCATCAAGACCAGGACTTTTCTTTGTGGGAAGTTTTTTTTATGACTTGTTCAACTTCTTCTTTTGTTATAGGTCTGTTCGAGTATTCTGTCTCTGAGGGGGATAGTTTAGGTAGGTCTTGTGATTTTAGAAACTTGTCCATCTCTTCTACATTCTCATATCTATTGGATTAGAGTTTTTCATAATATTCTGTCAGTGTCTTTTTTATTTCAGTTGGTTCTGTTGTGATGACACCCTTTTTGTTTACAATCCTTGTAATTTGGATCTTCTCTTTCTTTTATTTTGTTAGATCTGCCAATGGTTTATCGATTTTATTCTTTTCAAAGAACCAGCTTTTTTTTGGTTGATTTTCTCTTTTTTTTTCTGTTTCATTTATTTCTGCTCTGATCTTTAATATTTCCTTGCTTCTAGATACTGTAGGATTCTTTTGTTGTTCTATTTCTAGTTGTTGCAGTTGATGAGTTAGAGTGTTGATATTGTTTCTTTCCTCTTTTTTGATGTATGCATTTATTGCTATAAACTGTCTTCTCAGTATTGCTTTCACCATGTCCCTTAGGTTTTGGTATGATGTATCTTCATTCTCATTTGTTTCTAGGATTTTTTTTTTTTTAATTTAAGTTTTTATTTGTTCTATTACCCAGTAGTTTTTGAGCAGTGAATTGTTCAGCCTCTATATGTTTGATGTTTTTTCCTTGTTCTTTTTATTATTAATTTCTAATTTTATGGCATTGTGGTGCAAGAAGATGCTTTGTAGTATTTCAATGTTTTTGAATTTATTGAGGCTTGTTGTATGTCCTAACATATGCTCTATTCTGGAGAAGGATCCATGTGCACTGGAAAAGAATGTGAATTGTGCTTTTGTTGGGTGAAGTGCTCTGAATATGTCTATGAGGTCGAGTTGGTTGATTGTATTGTTGAGTTCTTCTGTACATTTGTTGAGTTTTTTTTTCCTAGTTGACCTGTTCCTCTTTGAAAGTGGTGTGTTAAAGTCTCCTACTACTATTGTAGAGTTGTCCATTGTCCCCTTTAATTCAGTTAATATTTGCTTCATGTATTTTGGAGCACTTTGATTGGGTGCATAAATATTTATTATCATAATATCTTCTTTGTCAATTGACACTTTCATCATCATAAATGTCCTTCTTTGTCTCGTATGATGTTTTTCACCTTAATGTCTATTTTATCAGAAATTCATATTGCCACTCCTGTCCTTTTTTGGTTACCATTGGCTTGGTATATTTTTTTCCATCCCTTAACTCTTAATTTGTTTTTATCTTTGTGTCTAAGGTGGGTCTCTTCTAGGCAGCATATCAGTGAGTCATCTTTTCTTATCCAGTCTACTGCTCTCTTTCTCTCGTTAAGTGCATTTAGTCCATTCATATTGAGTGTAATTAGTGATAGGTATGAATTGATTGCTGTCATTCTATTGTGTTTTTTGTCATGTTGTTGGTGTTTCCTTGGTCTATATACTTTTCTGTGTAGAGTTTGTTTTGTTACCTAATGCTTCCTCCCTTTTCTTCTTTTTTATTGGTTTTATGCTTATTAAACCTATATGTTTTCCTTACTTATGGATTGGCTTAGAGGGATTGTTAATTTTCTCTGTGCTTACCTTGGAGTACATTCTTGTCTTTACATTTTTAGAACAGTGCATTCCATGAAGACACTGTCCTGTTTTCCTCTCCATTTGGAAGATTGTACTTAGTAGTTTTATTCCCTCCAATAGGTTAGTTGCTGTTATTGTGTGCTGATTGACTTCCTTTGTTTTTTTGTGTACAATGTTTTATGGTCTTATTTTGAGTTTCTATTTCTTTGGTTTTGGAGAGTTTGATTATAATATGCCTCAGTGTTTTTCTCTTGGGCTCTATCTTGTGTGGGATAGAACTCCTGATCTTGTTATTTCTTTTCCCCTGTCCCTTTCTCCTTTCTAATTCTACTCCCCTGAACTCTGACTCAGTGAACTGTTCAGAGCACCAGAATCACTTATTCAAACTGCTATACCTAGTTTTTCAAGCCCTAAGATGCTAGAAGGAATTAGCATGGTGATTACTGACGAGATTCCATTTTGAGCTCTGAGAATGTTGAAATATTATATTAATTGCCCATTTCAATAGGAGTGACAATTTGTTTCCCATTTTCTTGTGCCATTTCTCTTCTTTCACTTGCCCCTTTTATCATTTTTTACTTTAGGTTAATAAATACAAGTACTAACTGAAGTTGAAAGATTAATTCAATTTTAATGACTTCTAGGTATTAGATCTTTCTGCTCTATTGGGTAAAAGTAAACATTATAGGAAAATAAAAATTTTAAAATACTCTTTCATCATTCTTTTTGAACCCTCAAGGTACTAAAAGTAATAAATGAAAGAAAAAAAAAAAGATGAAACCAAAATGTATGAATGAGTGTAACATATTTGATGTTGCTTTGTTCTTTCAGAGCAAACAAATTCTTTCAGAGCATGAAAATTTAGTTTCAATTTTTTTGTGAATATTGTTTTAGAGAGCTTCTTTTAATGAAGTATCCAAGATTTCAAACTATAAATATGTCTTTAAAAAGTCATGGGGTTTATCCTGAGGCCAAACAGGTAAAAATCTATAAAGTCAAGCTCAAAAAGATTAAGTGATCTCTTGAGACAAACATAATTAAGAAAGATTTCACTGAAATACACAGTACAGAACATGATAGAAATAATGTCAAGTAGACTATTTTCCACTTAAAGAAGATAACAGGATGAGGGTTCAGGAATGGGACTGGGGGAAAGAGGAAATTTAAGGCAGATGTCAGGAAGTACTTTTTCATAAAAAGAACCACAAATACTTAGGAAAGAAAGTTAAACGGAAAAACTAAAGGTGATTTGAAATCATTGACTGTAGAAATTGAAGAAATGTTAATAATCATTTCAAATGTGGAATATAAGAAAATATATAATTATTTTTATAGTTTCATGTAGTTATATTTAAATTCAATTAAACAAGCCCAAAAGAAACAAAGAATCAGGCAAATCAGACTAACTATAAATTACTAAAAATGACAAAAGGAAGAGACAGTATTACTTTGCTAAATAAACTTTTATACTTAATACATACAACAAAGTCACTCTTGGAATTGATATTGACCTTTGCATTCTGACTAATGCCCATGTCTACAATCAGACATCAATGTTCCATGTCTTGAGTTATTTTAAATAATCTCTTGTGTAAATAATGAAAAACTAACTCACTGCCATCAAGTCGATTAGACTCACAGCAACCCCTCCTTGCGTTTCCGAGGCAGTATCTCTGAGGAAGTAGATTGCCCAATCTTCCTTTGGAGGAGTGGCTGGTGGTTTTCAACCACCAGCCTTTTTGTTAGCAATCAAATGCATTAGGCACTACACCACCAGAGCTCCAAATATTTCTGAGACTCTTAGTTTCCTTAAATATCATGATTCAATTCTTAAATTGTATAGAAATTGAGTGAATAAATATTAATTTGCATAACAGAACCTCAAATCTTCTGAAAACTTCTCATAATTTTATGTTGAATATTAACTCAAAATCAACAGTCCCAAGAATCTTTTCTTCCCATTCAAGCCATATTTACCTTCTCTTTTGTACATATTCAGCCATGGACTTAACTTAAAATTGGTAATTGTTCCAAAGCCTTTGTTCCCTTTCCCAGAGAACACCTTTCAAAGGACACAGTCCAGACTTCCTAGAAAACTGAATGAAGAACTACACAATTTTAAAAACAAGATAAAAATTATGACATCACATTCATTTATTTAATATTTAATATTTTAGAATTTTAACCATTTTGATTTTATATTGTTATCCCTTTTTGTTGTTGTTGTTGTTATGTGCCGTCGAGTCGGCCCCGACTCATAGCGATCCCTCCTTGGGTTGCCGAGGCAGCATCACTATAGAATCCCTTTTTAGTATTCTGAAAAATTTGATTCCCAGAAATATTAATGTAATTATACATTTGCTTCATTTTTAACTCACATAATTTTTTTCAATATAATGATACCAATATTGCTGTTACTAGTAAGAATTATGGATACATTTGAAAGTTGTTTTGTTTTTAGACTCTAGTCCACTAGGTATGCAAGTTCAAATATGTGGTCTAATAAAGCACTTGAAATAGTTATTTTTTTCCTATTCAGTTATGTCAATAACTTGAAAAATAGATTTTATTCATTTTTTCCCCATTTTTTTGAAAGTTTTTCATAGTATTCTTCTTTACAATTCCATGTTGTTTTCTGATTGTCTATGACTCATTATTCCAAAGTCAACAATGAATAACAAGTAATATTCAGAGAACATTATTACTATCCTAGCTCTGATGGTGCAGTGATTGAAGCATTTGGCAGCTCAGCAAAAGTTTGACGGTTTGGATCCATCAGCTACTCTGTGGGAGAAAGATGTGGCAGTCTGCTTCCATAATGATTTACAGGCTTGGAAATCTTATGAGGCAGTTCTATTATGTTCTTTAGTGTCTCTATGAGTCAGAAGTGACTCGATGGCAGATGGTTTAGTTTTTTGGATCCTCTCCCCCATCCTCTCTTTCTACATAAAGATAACAACTTACTAATGCTTTGTTTATACTTTCTGTTTTTTTTTTTTTTTTCAAATTTAATGTACTATCTACAGTATTAAAGAGCTCTAGTGTAGCAGTGCCTAAGACATTTGACTGCTAACCAGAAGATTAGTGGCTCAAACCCACCAGCCACTCTGTGGAAGGAAAATAGAGCAATCTACTTCCATAAAGATTCACTGCCTTGGGAACCCAATCGGGTCACTATGAGTAACAATCAACTTAATTGCAGTGGGTTGGTTGTTTTTTTTCTTTTCTTTTTTTTTTTTTTTTTTTTGGTGTCTGCATTATTGAAGTAATTGTACTCATCCAACTTTCAAAATCAGAAACCTGGCAATCATTTCTTTTTTGTTGTTTTGTTAGTTTCTTTTTTTTTTTTAGAGTTGTTAAATCTGTTTTTTTACAACTTATGCAATAGTTTGTTTTTTCTTTTTTGCTTCTAACATTTATAATACTATTTTCTTTGCCAGAAATCATTTATTTCTCCAAAAACATTATCCATATAACTTAAAATATTATTTTTCCAAAATTTAAATCATACACAATTATGTCATCCACTGATCCCACTTTGCCTATTGAGCAGATTCAAATTCAAAGCTTTAGCCTAAAATATAAGTCTCTTTTCTATAACTGTTATTTGCCTCTCTGAGTTGAAGCTCACTTACTGCCTAGTACATTTCTGAGTTACCTCTTTTGCTATCTTCAAAGCTGGTTAAACATCATTTATATTATATAAAATTATATATTTTGAAAGAAGAAACTTTTGCCTTGGAACTAGAAAAATTGACTTTTATTCCCTTTAATAAAATCATATATTTTAATTTTAGTTTTATGATATATATTTGATGATAAACTCAACAAGA
>NW_006922371.1:848544-857360 GCF_000298275.1 Orycteropus afer afer | reverse complement strand
GTTGTTGTTGTTATGTGCTGTCAAGTGGGACCCGATCCATAGCGACCCCTGCTTGGGTTTCTGAGGCAGTATCACTAAAGAAGTAGATTGCCCCATCTTCATTCTGAGGAGTGGCTGGTGGGTTTGAACAGCCAGCCTTCTGCTTAGCAGTCAAGTATCTTAGGCACTATGCCACCAGAGCTCCTATATCTTTGGTACTAGAGAAGAACTGACTAGCATCCAATTTAGTCTGATTTGCTGTGGCACATTTATATCCCTAATATTCACTTTATTGTTCACAACTTTTTAAAATCAAGCCAATTAAATATGCACACTTATTCTAATGTTGTTGTTAGATGCTTTTGAGATGGTTCTCATTCTATGTGCAACAGAACAATCACATGTACAACAGAACAAACCATTACCCAGACTTACTCAGTCCCACACCATCCTTGCAATCATTGTTATGTTTGATCCTATTGTTTCAGACACTGTGCCAATCAATCTCATTGAGGATTTTCCTCTTTATCATTAACCCTCTACTTTTCCAAGCATAATGTCCTTCTCCAGGGACTGGTCTCTCCTTATAATATATCCAAAGTATGTGAGACAAAGTCTTCCATCCTCTCTTCTACGGAGCATTTTGGTTGTACTTTTTCCAGGACAGCTTTGTTCATTCCTCTGGCAGTTCATGGTATATTGAATATTCTTCTTCAACACTGTAATTTAAGAGTACCAAATCTTCTTCATCTTCCTTATTCATTGTGCAGTTTTCACATGTATATGAGGCAACTGAAAATACCATGGCTTGGGTCAGGCACACCTTTGTCCTCAAAGTGACATCCTTTTTATAACACTTTTAAGAAGTCTTTTGCAATAGATTTGTCCAATGCAGTATATCATTTGATTTCTAGCATTTTTTTTTTCTTTTATATTAACCATTTTCTAATTAGACCAGTAAAACCTTTGTGCAGCAATTTAATTATGTACCATATTATTTCTATAAGTACAAACTCTGTTTATCTATAACTTTTTGATTTAGTAAAGCTGTCAAAATACCTTTATTTAAATAATATAATATAATATTATGCATATTTATGTACAATAAACATACATTAGTTGTTGTTGTTGTTGTTGTTGTTGTTATGTGCCGTGGAGTCGGCCCCAACTCATAGCCACCCCTCCTTGGGTTTCCGAGGCAGTATCACTACGGAAGTAGGATTGCCCAACCTTCCTTCCGAGGAGTGGCTGGTGGGTTTGAACCGCCAGCTGTCTGGTTAGCAGGCAAGTGTCTTAGCCACTATGCTACCAGAGCTCCCATACATTAGTTATATATTCAAAATTGATTTATTCAAAAAAGAATAAATATAATAAATAATAAGAATTTATTAACCAATAAATTCAAGTCACTCTATCAGGCTATGGAAAATGGCAGGCATCAAAACAAATAAAACTATATTCCTGAACTTAAAGAAACTTACAATACAGCAAGGGAGAAAGCATAGCACTAACTATTTTGTACATAAATTTGAAATAAGTGCTATGATATTTCTTCTTAACTACCCTCTCCTTTGTCTCCTAACTTAAAAATAAAAATAAGAGATGTGGAGAAAAAAATTACTTTGGCCTTGTGAAAGTTTTTTTATTGGGATTTGAGTCATTATAATGAAGGGTTAGAGAAAATAATCACAGAAAAAGCGCCCAAGGAAGGAGTTAATAGGTTGAAGAAGAGCTAGAGCTGGATAGCAATGATATTATAGTAGAAGTTTGCAGGTCGTAATGGCTTATTTAAAGATAATGATTGTAGATGACAGTGATTGATGGATAGAGGCATTTGGAGGGGAGATGTTCCAGGGAGAAATATTACTAAGCAAGTGAACTAATTATGAATCCAGACAGTCTCTATATTCTCAATCTGATGCCCAGGGTCTTACTAAAATCCTAATCAGATGCAGATTGCTTGTGGTTTCCTGATGAGCCACTCCCAGAAATTGGAGGTCTTGATAACTGTGAAGGATCTGAGATTTACTTTACTTGTAAGTTAAGAAGTCATTCTGCCATACTTTGATCTATGCTACTAGACAACACAAGACTCTTTGATCAGAGACAAAGAAGGTTACTATTCACAGCAAAGTTATCACTTTGAGGACTAGGGTGCACCTAACCCAAGCTATGGTATTTTCAATCACTTCATGTATATAAAAAACCTGGACAATGAATAAGGAAGACCAAAGAAGAATTGATGCCTTTAAATTATGTTATTGGCAAAAGATACTGAATATACCATGGACTGACAGAAAAATGAACAAATGTGTCTTGGAAGAAGTACAGCCAGAATGCTCCTTATCACTGCCATTGAGTCAATTCCAATTCATAGTGAACCCCATTGGGCTTCCAAGGCTGTAAATCTTTATGGAAGTAGATTGCTCCATCTTCCCTCTGTGGGGCAGCTGGTAGGTTTTAACCTCTGACCTTCTGGTTAGCTGCCAGATGCTTTACTCACTGTGCCACCAGAGCTCCTTAGAATGCTCCTTAGAGAAGAGGACTGTGAGACTTTGTTTCATGTAATTTTGACATATTATCATGCTTAGTAAATTAGAGAGTCGACGAAAAAGAGAGAGACTCTCAGTGAGACAGATTGACACAGTGGCTGCAACAACAGGTTCAAATACACCAACAGTTGTGAGGATGGTACAAGACCACACAGTGTTTTGCTTTGTTACACGTAGGGTCACTATGTGTTGGAACTGACTCTACAAAACCTAACAACAGCAATTTTATTTTTAGTTCTATTATTAAAGCCAATTACTGTAGAAATCTACTAAAAACGTGTTGTGGTAGACAGAAATTCCCCTTTTCACATTACATTGTTATATATATATATATATCTGTGATAAAATGTGGTAATTTGTAATAAATTTCAATGAATATGTAGTTTCAGCACATGCACATTTTGAGGAGTAGGCTCATAAGTTTTCTGATGTTAAAGAGAAGATTTGCACATATGCAAATATGTTTTACTACTTAAAGATTGCTGATCAAAACATACTTTTTCATTTAGATAACTTCATTAGAAAACAGAAGTGTAAACAGAAAATGAATTCTAAATTTGTTAATGGTTTATCTCTGTGGGAAATATTTAAAAGGAGGTCTTTTACCAACTCATTTCTAATTAAATGCTTCAATCCAATATTACAACTAGTAATTAAGGATCATGGCACAAAGTCCAATTATGAGTATTTTGAAAAATACCATAGTTAATTCTGATTCACATTCTTTGTTTAAAATAACTCAATAAATGATGAAATTTCAATAAGTTTATATCTCATAAGAAATATATTAAATACTAGTCAAATCTCTATTGAAAACTTTCTAAGTGTCCAACATCATGCCAGAAGTGGAAAGGAAAAAAGAAATCATAGATGATGTATATGTTTTCTAAGAGTGATTTTAACTGAGAGTATAAAAATTTAAGCACAAATCATAGAAAAAGTTAAGTAATTATAGTATGTATCAGAACTTAAACTCATTTCTATCTAGTCAAATTCAACTCATAGCTCTATAGGACAGAGTAGAATTGCCCCACACTGTTTCCAAGGTAAATCTTGGTGGATACCAACTGTTTTTTCTCCTGGTGAATGGCTGGTGGGTTCGAACCACCAACTTTTTAGTTAGCAGCTGAGTGTTTAGCCACTGCACAAATGGTTCCTTAAAACTAAAATATGTGTTTAAGAAAAAAAAATCACAATAATAATCTTAGAATAATGTATAAGGGTGAGCAAATATGAGAAATCTTAATGATGTGGACTGACATAATAAGCACACCAATGGGTTCCAACATATCAAAGATCATGAAGGTGTTACGGGACTGAGTAACATTTTATTCTGTTATATCCAAGGTTGCTATGAATTGGAACTAACTTGCCAACAACTAACAATAACAGCAATAACAATATATTGGTTTGCAACTTACTCAGTAGGAATATGTTGTCATTTGTGCCGTAGAAGCTGTTTCAAAGTTTTAATTAATTAATTAGTTAATGTTATAGTTAGGTAATTAATTCATATTATTTCTAATATACTCATACACCAGTAAAATATTCAGAGGTTAAAAGTAACTGCTTCAGAACAAGAGTGTCTTAGCTGAAATCTAGCAATTTTTTTAGGATAAATTATTTAACTCTCTAGCTAGTCTTCTAACCATGACTTCTCTGACAGTTTGTCATACTGCAGTGGCTTGCAGGTTGCTATAATGATGGAAGTTATGCCACCAGAATCTCAAATACCAGTAGGGTCACTTATGTTGGACAGGTTCAGCAGAACTGCCAGACTAAGATAGGCCTGTACCTGTATCTAGATGCAGTAGTTAAAACAGACCAAGAGGATATTGTGTGGTTGAAAATTGGAAAAGGTGGTGTGCAGCAGGGTTGTATTCTTTCACCTTATTTATTCAACTTATACACTGAACAAATAATCCTAGAAGCTGGAGTATATGAAGAATTGGAAGAATATTCATGAATAACCTGCAGTATGCACATGACAAAACTTCATTTGCCAAAAATGAAGATGATTTAAGCACTTACTGCACTAGCCACTCCACAGAAACAAGACTGGGCAATATGCTTTCATAAAGATTTGTTGTTGCTGTTATGTGCCGTCAAGTCATCTTCAACTCATAGCGACACCTCCTTGGGTTTCTGAGGCAATATCACTATGGAAGTAGATTGCCCAATTTTCCTTCCATGGAGTGGCTGGTGGGTTTGAACCGCCAACCTTCTGCTCAGCAGTCAGGTACCTTAGGCACTACACCACCAGAGGCTTGGAAACCCAATGAGGGGTCACAATGAGTCAGAATCAACTCGATGGCAGTGGGTTTGGTTTTTGGTTTTGTGCAAGTTAAAGAGTATAACCTTCAGTAGCGATTACACCTGAACATGAAGAAAATGGAAACACTTACAACTAGACCAATAAACAACATCATAATGAATGGTGAATAAAATTGAATCTGTCCAGGATTTCATTCTTGTGTCAACAATCAAAGTGCATGGAAGCAGCAGTCCAGAAATCATATGATGCACTGTATTTGATAAAAGACTGCTTTAAAGTATTAGAAAGTAAAGATATCACTTTCATGACTAAAGTGCACCTGCCCCAAGCTGTGGTATTTTTAATTGCCTCAAAGGCATTCAAAGCTGAACACTGAAAAAAGGAAGATGAAAAAGAATTGATGCATTTGAATCATGGTGTTGGTGAATATTATGGAATATGTCATAGACTAGCAGAACACGTTATCTGGAGGGGCCAATTGCTGAAGAAAGATCGTCAGTGAGATATATTGACACAGTGGTTGCAACACTGGGGTCAAATATAGTAGGCTTGTGAGGATGGAGCAGAACAGAGAATCATTTTGTTCTCTTATGCATAAGGTTGAAATGAATTGGAGCTGACTCAATGGCTCCTAAGAACAACAAAAACAAACCTCTAAGTTCTCATTTGTAAAATAAATATAAAAAGTGTGTCTACTTCATGGATCTTTACAAAGATTAAAGTAAAAATCTTATAAAAGTGTTTGGGACATAGTAACTACTCAGTATATTTTATGTTTTATTTTTATTTCCAGGTGTTGAGTATGTTCTTTATGCTTCCCCTTAAAGCACACATATATAATTGCTTATTTACTTGACTCTATTTCTTATTGAATTGTAAATATTCTGAGATTGGGTACCATGTTGAATTTATCATAACATCTACAATACTTGTGAAATGTCAGAAAGGAATCAAGAAGGCAACAAAAAATGAAGGAAAATGTTCCTTCCCCTTGAGAAACTCACATTTCTTTAGAGAAACAGACATGCATGCAATTAATTACAATAGCACTATCTCACTGAGGAGTCAAGGGTATGGAGTGAGTAATAGGGATGGCCATCTAGAGAAGGGAAAACTTACAGAGATGTAGAGGGTTCTGTTGGTGGGAGGTTATTCTGGGTAGAGAATAGCATGAACATAGATATGGAGGTGTTAAACTGCATAGAATCTACAGGGAAAAATGAGTTCATTGTGGCCTCAGGAGTTCATTCATGGGGAAAATTGAACAATATGAAGCTGTAGTGGTAAATTTGATCCAGACTGTGCAGGACTTGGTATGTCATAACATTTTTTTTCCCCAATATATCCAACAAGATAAACTCAGATTTATTTTTCTGTTTTTCTAAGTTGTTATTTATTTATCTGTTTTACATTTCATGTCTTTTAAAAGATTTGTTAGGCATTTTGAAGAAAAAGAAAGATACAGGCTTTTCTTTCATTTTGCTAGCTTTTGGCAATTTTGCATGGTGGCTATTTTTGTTAAAACTAAGTATATTTAACATGCTTCATTATTTCACCTTTGGAAATTTGAGCCAGTCCAAAGCTATAAGGCCCTCTAAATAATTAAGACATAAGACTGTGATTCAGTAAATCACATTGCTGGCCCAAGGGTTGAAAAAGGGCTTCACAGTTTCCTTTACAACATCGCCACCAAGTGGTCATAGAATCCCTATGGGAGGAGTTAGAGAATGTCCTGAGTGAGAATGGTTTACTTTCTATATAAAACCAATGTGAGTTAAACTTTAGAGATAATCAATAAAAAGTGGTGTATTTAAGGTGAAACATGGATCAAGGCTTATCATTGATGCCTTCAAATCTTAGAAAAAAAAAAAAAAAGACTCATCTCTTTGTGGAATAAAGTTTGAGGGTTCAATTTGAAATGGCTATTTTCTAACCTTTAACATATTCAACTGTAATAGTTTATTTCTACCTACAGAGTTTTGTACAGAAGATAGAGAAATAAACAGAAGTCAAGAATTGAGGAAGCACAGCAAAAGGAAAGCAGAAAATAAGGAGAAGAAATGGACAATCCTCTAAAAATGGTGTACTGTGTTTCCCTTCTTTACCTTTGCATTTTATTTTTATTTGAAGGATCAGCAAACCTTCAAAAGTAATGTTAGATCAGTTAGTGTTTTCATCAATCTAAGCAATAAACATTTGGATGTTTAAAGCACTTGGGAAGATCTAGGAAGAATTTGAAATGAGTTAAAGGAATGATCACAAATACTGATACATGTGCTGCTTGTTCCTAAATATACATTGAGTTCCGGGTTTTTTATTTCAATTCAATGTTGAGAAGGTCCTTATATTAAGTGGATGATCCAAACCCTACTTAGCTTCATAAAACAGCTACAATTACTAAAAAAAACTAAATAAAATAGGCAATGGTGAACCCAAACAAAACTTCTTTTCTATGGAAAAAGAATACAAATTATTTAACCTATGCAAATAACACGAAACAATATACATTCTTTATCTCAAGAAAAATATAATTGTTATGGAGAAAAATAAAATTCTTGGAGCTTTGTAACTCTAGGGACTTCTTTTCTAAATTAATTTTATTATGATTGGAGAAAGTCTCATGGCATAAAATGTGGCAACAAGATATTTCACATCAAAAGTATTATTGCCAAAATTCTACTCCTTAACCACCCTGACATTATTTATGTATTTTTATACCTTGCTTTGTTCCACATAGTGTTAGGTATAGTGTCACACACACACACACACACACACACATACTCTCTCTCTCTCTAAAATGATTTAGTGTGTAGTTGAGTAAATTATAGTAAAGAGAAAATAGGGAAAGGAAAATTATAAAACCAGGCCCAATAAACTCCACCAGGTGGTCCAGTGCAGTACTAAAAGCAAGGGATAACCATTAGATGAACCTAAAAATAGTCTCTAAAACCTTTCTTCTCAGACTCATTGTACCATAATTATTGTTATTTCAACACTGCTCATTCCATTGACTGTGTCAGCACTCTTTGTGGCTGCCATTAATGTCATTAGAGTCTTTTGCTGATGTTTGTCAAAATGATTGGATGTTGCTCTTGGGTACCCCTGATGATGAGGAATGTCAGCAGGCTTTTAGGACTGGGTCTGAAGGAGCCCTGAAATGACTGACTCACTTCTCCCTTTGGAGCCATGTGAAGAAAACATCTAATGCTGGCTTCCCTCCTAGAACCCACCTTTATGTATCGGAAGTTATTGCAAACACTGTGATAGCATAAAATTCAGCTCCTCATTCCAAGCTTTTACAATTGAGCCTAAAAGCATTACTTTTTCCTTTAGTTGAGCTAGGACTCTTATATTTCTATCTGTTAGACTTCATTCTTAAATCACGACATTGACAGATGCTTAACCAAATAGAACCAAAGCTTCTACGTTTGAGAAATAAGCCCCCATTTTGCAATTTAAAACTTTTTTGATTAAAAGGGAAGATGTATTTTAGTTTTAATATAACCTCTGATCAAACACACTGAAGATTGATGAAATTCAGCTGAAAGTATTTAATTTTGTCTATGTGACTTGAATCACAGCATCTTGTCCAAATATAGTCTTACAAATACCTATTACTATTTGTCAAGTAATAAAAGCCAATGCACAATATTTACAATTACACGGTATTTATATATGTCAGTCACTGTTGGGGAAGTTTACATGTAATAAATTTATCCTTAAAAAAAGCTGTTAGATAGGATTACTATTACTCTTATGTGACAAGTGAGGAATCCAAAGCACAAAGAGAATAAGTAACTTGCCCAGAATCGCATAGCTGGTGAGTGGCAGAAGCCTGATTCACACGTCCAGGCAGTTTGGCCTCCAAACCCATAAGCTAATCCACTAGACTATTCTGTGCACTTTCTGTGTTGACGTATCTTCCACTATTAGAATTATGCTAATCCACTAGACTATTCTGTGCACTTTCTGTGTTGACGTATCTTCCACTATTAGAATTATAGTCTGAT
>NW_006922371.1:839462-848302 GCF_000298275.1 Orycteropus afer afer | reverse complement strand
GACTGGTGCCTTTGAACTGCTAGCCTTTGGGTTAGCAGTCAAATGCCCTAGGTACTACACCACCAGCACATTAAACTATTAAAACAATAGAACAGAATTAATGTATTAATGCTAGGTGTGGTAAATCTCTTTTATTGAATCAGGAAAAAAAAAAAAAAAGCTATTTTAGCATCCTGAGGCATGGTTTCTTCATTTGTAAATCAGGGATTTTCATATAACCTGTCTCCCAATCACACATGGAAATTTAGCATGAAGCCAAGATATTTAAATTCCCTAAGGGATCAGTGTTGCCTAAAATAGTACTAAAATATTAAAATAATACTCAAATTAATAGGGCATATCTCTAAGGATTATGATTTGTTTTCTCTCAACTGATCAATACATGGATATGGATATGGACCTGAGATCACTTATGGGTGCTCACAAAAGTGTGATTATGAGACTCTACTTAGCCCAAATCTAAATAAATAAATAAATAGATAGATCTTTGGAACTTTGGCACCAGAATGTGTATTTATTTTATTAAACTCCCAAATGATTTTTATGTAACAGAATTTGAGAATCGTTGCTCCTGATCAAGCCTTGGTTCCCCAACCTGTATACACATTGAAGTCATCTGAGAGCTTTAAAGAAGTTGAATCAGATAAGTTAGAATCTTTGGTGGGCATAAACCTGAACATCTGATGTTGTTAAAGTTGCCAGCTGCCTCATGTCTTATGGGGAGTCATGCCTGAGAAACATTGATTGCCCTTTATAATTTCAGTAACCTAGCAATGGTTATTGAATCACTAACTATAAAAGTAATTATCTTTGCCAAGCTATTCTTTTAGACCAATTAAAATATTAATGTTCAAATACATGATGTGCCTTTATTTCATGAGAATACTACCCTTTTTACCATTTTAATGGGAGTATCCATGGTCAAAAAAGATCATGTTAACAGTAAGCTTGATAACATGACTTTTGGGGTTGAATTTTTGGAATTTCCTGCCTTGACAGCAGATGCACATGCTAGGGGATGAAAAGCGTTAATACATCCTAATCTTCAAGACCCAGTTATGCTCTTGAGATTTAAGTACTATTCATGAGTGATGCTATACAGCCCGTTAAATCTCCTCATTCTTTCCATATGGAAATGCTTTGCTTAAAACTGTTCCCAAGGGACAGAGAAAAAGAGGAAATTATTTTTTAAATATGTTGGGATTTTTACAGGGACTTGCTGTATATACGGTATTCTAAAGTGACAATTTTGAATGGACCATGATGACCCAAGACTTTAATTTTGTGATTTAGATTGACATTAACATCTTAACTTTCCAGTTCAACAAATGCTAGTTCAACAGCATAATAAGGGTGGTTGCCACACTTAATACTGCTTTCAGAATATATTTTAAGGAAATTGACTTAGGCCTTTTTTCTCTTTAGGAAGTATTTTATGCTCTTAACTTTGAAAATGAAAACAATATGCAATAGGAGTAATACAGAAATGCACAACAAAATAATAATGGTGCTTAAGAGCCAGCTAGGAGCTCTGGTGGCATAGTGCCTAAGGTATTTGACTTCTAACCAGAAGTCTGGCAATTCAAACCCACCAACCACTCCTCAGAAGGAAGGTTGGACAATCTAATTCCGTTGTGATGCTGCCTCGGAAACGCAAGGAGGGTCGCTCTAAGTCAGATCAGACTCGATGGGAGTGGCTAAGACCCAACTGGATAGGTAGAAGCCCCTGAGTAACTTTGGTTACTTAAAGCAATAGGTATTTGGAGAGAAAAGCTGATTCTCAATAGATAAATATAAATATGGTATTTCTCAGAGAAACATGACTATAGTTTCTGACAGTTATATTAGTGAGAAAGCTTTAAGGAGCATGCCAGACTTCAAAATAAGATAGCGGAGGGTGGTCTTGCACATAGCTGAGGAAAAATCCAATTTTCTTAGCCAACAGAGATACCCATGGATCTGAAAAGGACTACAGATAGTGTCACAAATGATGCCTTGGAGATGATGACATCAACTTTATAGATTAGGTAAATATCCAGTAGCTGGGATTTTGACAGCTTGTATTCTATGTACTAACAATAAAAATATCTTTATATATTACGCTGCACATTGCGTTTACTATTTATGCAAGTAAAATGTAATAGAGTAAGCAAAGGAAAATGACTCAGCAGTGATGTATTTCCAAATATTTAATTGTTCCTTACTCTCCATTCCGGTTATATGGTACCAGTTCTTAAAACTAATAAATTACAATTTCTATGGTGAACAAGTATCCTAACTAAATGCCCCATTATCAAATAGCAGAGTCATTTCATAGTGATCATTTGAGGCTCACTGTCCAATTGGACTACATTGAGTCTAGTTGGCCATTATATTTTAACTGTACAAAACTATGTGTTACTGCATGGTGAGCTAAGGAGCTTGCCCTAGAAAATAAATCAAGATACTGTTATCTTCATTAAAAAAATCTTTATAAGAAAAACTTATGCGAATCTGAGTATGCTTTGTGAGGAAGTCAATTTATGTTCTGGTGCAAGCTACTCATCTCTTTTCAAACCAGTAACAGTTCACAAAGTGGTAGCCATCTGAAGACTAAACAGTGAATGGCACTGCTTAAAATATTCATTTTCATATTTAGTGTCTTCTGTGGACTGAATAGTGGCTTCCTAACAATATATCCAAGTCCTAACCCCCAGATCATGTGAATGGGAACTTCTTTTAGGGGGAATAAAAGGAGAGACTTTACACATGTAATTAAATTAAGGATCTCTAGATGAGATCATAAGATCATCTTGGGTTATCTGGATGGGTCATAAATCTAATGACAAATGTCATTATAAAAGAACGAAGAGGAGAAGACACAGGGGGAAGGGTCATGTGATGATGGAGGCACCCAGAAACTAAAAAAGGCTTCTCTAATATAAGTTTCAAAAGGAGCACAGCCCTGCTATCACCTTGATTTTGGGCTTCTGTTCTTCAGAACTGTAGAAAAATATAATTCTATTGTTTTCAGGCATATAGTATGATAATTTGTTACAGCAGCCCTGGGAAACTAATACAATACTTTGGTAGTTAAGGTTATGTGTCAGTTTGGCTAGGCCTGGCTTTGAGTCGCTAGACAGCTGGATATAATGATTGCCAATGATGATACTGGTAATCAACTCCATGGTGGAATCTATTGTGAGCAGCTGTGTAGATG
The DNA here is from genome assembly GCF_000298275.1 of Orycteropus afer afer. Lineage (NCBI taxonomy): Eukaryota > Metazoa > Chordata > Mammalia > Tubulidentata > Orycteropodidae > Orycteropus > Orycteropus afer. The sequence continues at coordinate 845,103 of NW_006922371.1, read as the reverse complement.
TCTTAGGGATGCACTCTGCTTCCATTATATAAGAAAATGTTTTGATAGAGGTATTGACAGGGCACATCTGGATCCTGCCTTTGACTAAATCTTCATCTCAATGACCTGTCATGTTGTTGAGATATGCCATCTTGAGACTGTTTCTGGATTTGAACTAGTGGCCTGCTGTGTTGCTTGATAATCTGGGGACTGTTCCAATTTACTTCTTGACCTTGAGGTTTGACAGCCCCAGCAGCCAGCAGCTGCCTGAGTTGAGATTAGCCTCCAGCTTCAATGGGTTGAGAACAAGAGGCAGAGCTGAAGCCCAAAATCAAGAGGGCTTCACCCAGCCCCTAGAGCTGGTGCTTTGAATTCAGATGTATAACCTCCTAAACTGTAAGAGAACTAATCCTTGTTTGTTAAAGCCATCCACTTGTGGTATGTCTGTTATAGCAGCACTAGAGAACCAAAACAAATGCACTAGATTTATATAGTTAACATGTCATAATATCAAATACACAATAAATGTTAATGAATGAATAAATAAATAATATCAAACACATTCTTTAGGGATATATTCTTGGGAATAAAACACATACAATATATATTTATCAAGCACAATGATTCTATAAGAAATTGAAAATTAATTGTTCTAATTCATAGTTTACATCATCATTCTTAATCAAGCAAAGAACTCACTCTCACCTAACTCAAGTACATTTAATTGCCCAGAGAACATTATGAATTAAATTAGCCACTTAATGCAAATATCTCTCCATATGTTTTGTAAGTGCAGGGACTTTCCTTCCCCACAGAAATGTCATGCTGTGAGTTATAATAATAAAGAATTCGATCAAGAATTCGAAATATATTTTTAATATTACTGTGTTTTACAAGGTTGTTCTTATCTCTACTTCCATGGTTAAATAACACATTTTAAAAAGAGATATGGATGACATAGAGATGTGCATGTAGATTAACATAAACATTTACATATAAATACATATAGTGATATCACTAGGGGTAAAAGATGAGATGATATTAATATTTCAGCTGATATTTTAAGGGAAAGAAATCTCCCCAGTTCTCTATTTTCAAATGCAAATTAATTTAGAAAATTAATTTGAGAATGCACTAAAATTATTCTATCCATTTTATTTTTTGTTCTCTCCTTTCAAACAGGAAGGAATAGTTTGAATCTCATGACAGTGAACTGAGGTATACAGGCTCTGGATTTCTAATCCATTGGGAATAAAACACTTCCAGGGGTCTCTCACCAATATCACTTTTCCCTTTCTCAAAGCATTTATCCTACAATTCACTACATAAAGTTGCACCTGCATGGTACATTCACATTCACTGCTGGAACTGCCAAAAAGTGACTTGCAGTTACCACATTTCTGTTAAAAGGAGCTGAGCTCTTTCTGTCTGTGAAACATCTGCTTTGAGTGATACTGTAGCAGCTGTGATGATCTAATAGTAAACTAAGCACTTCAGTATTCAATTGTACAAAAGGGGCTTTGAGGAGAATGATAAATGACCTAAATTAGATGACGATTTTTAAGTACCTAATTTTAACCTTGCCCATAATGAATGTTTTTTCCTCAAGCTTCTTTGCACCTGTCACTCTTGGAAAGTGATGAAAATATGTCTGCTTATTGTTAGTTCAAGTTGCATTCTCAACAGATTGCTAAACAGAGTCTGAAATGGTGAAACGAGCCACCACCTTGTGCCTATAAGATCATTCTCTTCCTTCTTCCTTCTCACAAATTTTTGTAGTCTTAAAAGACAGAAATATTCTCCAGATATACAAATGTACATTTGGAAATAAATGTATATAATATATATGAGATATACATTATATATAATTATAAATATATCCACCACTCATCTGTCAGTTTGTTATACTAACTCAAAATGTTTTTAAGAGCTTTACTCTATTTCATGGTAAGGATTGTATTCATTCTCCTAATGATGTAGACATTATATCATTAAAACAGGTGGTTTACCTGTTCTCTCATAAAAATATTTCAGGAATACATTTCCTTGCCTGACTATGCTTGTAATATGATAGTACAGATGTCCCCAAAACAGAATAGCTGAGCGAATGATTATTATTTTAATTGATATTGCTGGAGTACATTTCTCTATTTATTAGTGCCAATCTAATGGGTGAAAAAGAGATCTCATTTTTACCTTTATTAGTATTTACCTTATCACTAATTAGTTTCAATACTTTTTTTCCACTTTATTGATGATTTGCACTTCCCCTCTATGTATCACCTGTACATATTCTTTGTTTATTTTTCCAATGAGCTATTTATATTTTTCTTTATCAATAGGTAAGAACTCCTTAAAGAAAAAGAACGTTAACTTCTTACTTGTCAAATATGTTCTACATACCATTATTAGTTTTTGAAATATTAATAGTGTAGTACCTGTATCTACCCTTTATGTTATGGCTTTTACTGTTTAGTTTAACAACTTTTAACCCAACCTCCCTCTTATGATCCTAAATTTTAATATTTTTTATATTTAATTTTAAATAATTTATACAACCAAATATTGCTTTAAAGTAGATTAAAATAAGTGAGGAGGAGTCCTGATAGCTGAACTTATTAAGTACTTGACTGTTAACCAAAAAACCTGGTGACCTACTGTTAAGAAATCCCTATGGAGAGAGTTCCAGCAAGATGGCAGAATAGGGAGACAAGCTACACAGACCTTCTGCCTAAAAGCAATGAGAAACCAATTGAAACCAACACAGAAGATGATCCTGGGACCCTGAGCTTGGAAGGGAAGGATAAAGAAGTGAATTAATACCAACTATTAGAAGAACCTGAATGAAACAATAAGTAAGGACAAACAGAGCTACGGACTGTTGGCTGTCCTAAGGGCACAGCTATTTTGGGTATTTCCCAACAGCAACCTAAAAATTGGCTTTGCTTACCAAACCTGCATGGGCAAGGACTGCACTGATGTCTGACAATCAGAAGAGAGAACAGTGAGAAAGGACATAGGCAGACCTGTGGACTTTTGGCAGCTGTCAGAGGGCACAGCCATTTTGGATGTTTGCAAGTGACTGACATACCATTTTAAGTGTGTGTTGGTGACATTCTTGCTTAGATTGCAACCTGGGAGTGAGCTCTGCTGCCAACAACAGCATAGGGAATCCCACTGGAAACTGATGACTGAAGAGGTGTGATATTACCATTGTAACTCTTGTGCCTCTAGCCCTTTTGATGAACATGGGTGTGACCATACCCCCTCTTCCACCCACCTTCTCGACCTGCAGGGGTTCCATCATGGTTTATGCCTTGGCAGAGCCTATGTGCCATATCTGTTCACCCACAGTTCTGTTTTTGTTTTTAAATTATTCTTTATAACTTCCTCCTTTCTTCCCTTTCCGATCCCTCACCACTTTCATGTCCCTTATTCTTGGGATTTTTTTTTTTTTTCTTTTTGTCATTTTGTTTTGCTTTTTTTTTCTTTTTCTCTCTTCTCTATTCCTGGTTACTTTCTTTTTTCTTTCTTTTAGTTCTTCCCATTCTTTGTTTTTCCTTTTGAAGTTTTCCCTATTCTTTCACTCTTGGTCTTTTCTGTCATTCTTCCATCTTCAGATATTACGGCTTTTTTTCCCCCTCTGTTTTTGCATTATTCTTCATTCACCTTTTTTTTTATTATCATTATTTATTTTCTCTCTCTCTCTCTCTCTCTCTCTCTCTTTTTCTTTCTTTCTTTTTTTCCAATTGTCCTGTTTATGAGGTTTGAGATTGTTTTCTCTTGTTTTCATTTGTGTGTGTGTGTGTGTTTGTTTTTTATTTTTATTTTTTATCTAACTGTGTGGGAGACAACAACCATTCCCACACAACCTAACCATACCTGCACTTCCTGCAGCCCCACTCACTAAGTAAGGGCCACCACTTACTTTTGCACAAACTGAACAATGATTGACAGTGTCCAATACCAGTTCAACTCACACTTAACTGTCTTTAATGAACAGAAATCTGTGCACCAACTCTCATTCTCTATCATACCCACTAGGAGACAAGTGGTGAGTGCCTAAGTGCTAACAACTAGTGAATATAGGAGCACAGTACCCTGCTCAAACAGATATATCAAAACAAAATAAAAGGAAAAACAAAATCTCATGTGAATCACACCAACATACAACCACAAATTAAGTATAAATACAACAATATCACAATGTCTCAGAGAAAACAGACCATCACAATCCACACAAAAAAAACAAGATAAAGTAATAGAAACAAAGGACCAGGATACAAACCAGGAATACATCTCTGAGGAAGAAGCAGAATTGAAACTCCCTGATAAGGAATTCAACAGAATTATATTTGGGTACTTTCAATGGATTGAGAGACAGATCAGGGAAAACAATGACAAAATCAAGGAAACACTGACAAAATTAAGAAAAAACACAAAGACTAATGTTTTACTAGAAAAATTTAGGAAAACAATTAAAAAATGGACAAAATAAATGAAAAAAAAATTAGAAACAATACAAAACAACAAACAAATCCAGAAGATTAATACTAAGATTTCAGAAATAGATAACATTGAATGGGCGAAGGAGTAGAATCAAATCAGTGGAAGAAAGAATGAATTAGAGTGAAGACAAATACTTCAGTACTATTTTGTTAAGGGATCAATCAGACAAAAGATCAAAACATAATGAAGAAAGCCTAAGATTTATGTGGAATACCATCAAGAGGAATAATCTATTTGTAATCAGAATTCCAGAACAAGAAGAGACAGATGAAACCACAGAGAAGATTGTCCAAGATTTGTTGGAAGAGAATTTCCTTAATATAATGAAAGATGAGAATATATTCATTCAAGATGTTCAGTGAACCCCAAACAGGATAGACTCCAAAAGAAAACTCCAAGACATATCATCATCAAACTCACCAAAAGCAAAGACAAAGAAAGAATCCTGAAAGCAGCATGGAGAAAACGAAAAGATACCTACAAAGGGTAATCAGTAATACTAAAGTCTGATTTCTCAGCAGGAACCATGAAGGTGAGAAAGCAATGGGATAATGTGATAGTTAAATTTGTATGTCAACTTGGCTGGGCCTGGTAGAGTGACTGGGCAGCTGGTGGTAGTTATTCCTCATGACGAGTCTGGCAATCAGCTTCATGGTGGGATCTACCACAAGCAGCTGAATAGCTGCCTTTGAGATGTGATCTGCTTCATATATATAAGCAGAAGACTTGGGGATGGTCTCTAACTTATGGCACCCTTGGATCCTGCATATAACCATGTCATTGTTCAGCAACCTGCCATGGTCTGCTGACCTTGGGACTTTCAATGGACTTGAATTAATGACCTATCATGTGATTTGGTAACATCAGGTCTGTACCTTTTTTACTTGTCAACCTTGGGCTTGGCAGCCTCAGCAGCCAGCAGCTGTCTGAGTGAAGAAAAGCCTCTAGCTTCAGGGGGGCAGGAGCTGAAGGCAGAGCTGAAGCCTAAGGCTAAGGGGTTTTCACCCAGCCCCTAGAGCCTGGCACTTTGAACTTAGACTTAAAGCCTCCAAATTGTAAGAGTATTAACTCCTGTTTGTTAAGGCCATCCCATTTATGGTATATTCCTGTCAGAGTGGCACTAGGTAACCAGAAAATTTATATAATATATAAA
>NW_006922371.1:835819-838566 GCF_000298275.1 Orycteropus afer afer | reverse complement strand
AAGAAACAGACAGTTGCAGACTGGATAAGAAAACATGACCCATCAATAAGCTGCCTATAAGAGACTCACATTAGAAATAAAGACAAAAATACAGTAAAAATCAAAGGTTGGAAAAAAGATATATCAAACAAATGGCAACCAAAAGAGGCAGGAGTAGCAATATTAATTTCTGATCAAATTGACTTTAAGACAAAAACAACCATAAGAGACAAGGAAGGACATTGTATAATGATTAAAGGATCAATTGAAAAAGAGAACATAACTATAATAAATATCTATGCACCCAATGAAAGAGACTCAAACTACACAAATCAGACTTTAACAGTATTGAAAAGACAACTAGATGAATCCACAGTAATATTAGGAGACTTTAATACAACATTTTCATAACAAAATAGTTGGAAAGAAATGCAACAAAGATACAGATATGATCAACCAACATGACCTTATAGATATCTACAGAGCACTCCACCCAACAACGGCACAATATACATTATTTTCCAGTGCACATGAAACATTCTTCAGGATAGACCATATGTTAGGCCACAAAGAAAACCTAAATAAACTGAAAAATATTGAAATACTGCAAAACATCTTCTCAGATCACAATGCTATAATATTAGAAATCAACAGTAGGAAGATGAACAAAAAAAAAGAGTAAATGCATGGAAGCTTAATAGAAGAAACAAAAAATTTAAAAATTCCTTGAATCAAATGAGAATGACAGCACAACATACAAAATCTTTGGGACACAGAAATATCCGTGATCAGAGGGCAATTTATAGCAATAGATGCACACATCAAAAAAAGAAGAAAGAGCCAAAATCAACACCTTGACCCAACATCTCCAACAATTAGAAAAAGAGCAACAAAAAAGCCTACAATCATCAGAAGGAATAAAGATTCGAGCAAAAATCAATGAAATAGAAAATAGAAAGACAATAGAAAACATCAAGAATAGAAGTTAGTTCTTTGAAAAGATTAATAAAATTGGCAATTTACTGTCAAAACTAACAAAGGAAAAGAAGGAGAAAAAGCAAATAACATGAATAAGAAATGAAAGGGGTGACATCACAAAAGAATCAACAGAAACAGAACAATATCAGGATATTATGAAGAACTATATTCCAACAAATTTGAAAGCCTAAAAGAACAGGACAGAATTCTAGAAACACAGCTAAACTAACACAGACTGAAGTAGAGAACCTGAACAGACCCATAACAAAAGAAGAAACTGAATAGGTCATAAAAAATTACCAATAACAACAAAATGTCCTGGTCCACATGGTTTCACAGGAGAATTCTACCAATCATTCAGAGAAGAGTTGACACCAATCCTACTCAAACTATTCCAAAACATAGAAAATGATGGAATACTCCCAAATTCAGTTTATGAAGCAAGTATAACCGTGATATCAAAACCTGGCAAAGACACCACTAGAAAGGAAAACTACAAACCAATATCCCTCATGAATATAGATGCAAATATCTTCAGCAAAATCCTAGCAATAGACTCCAAGAACAGAACAAAAAAATAATACATCATGACCAAGTGAGATTCATACCAGGTATGCAAAGATGGCTCAACATCAGAAAAACGATCAATGTAATCCATCACAAAAACAAAAGAAAAGAAAACCACATGATTGTATCAATTGATGCAGAAAATGCATTTGATAAAATCCAACATCCATTCCTGATAGAAACTCTCAGAAAAACAGGAATAGAAGGGAAATGCCTCAACATAATAAATGGTATATATGCAAAGCCAACAGCTAAAATTATTCTCCATGGGCAGAAACTGAAACCATTCCCCTTGTGAAACAGGAACCACACAAGAATGCCCTTTCTTTCTACTTCTATTCAATATTTTATTGGAAGTCCTGTTATTGTTGTTGTTATTTGCTGTCGAGTCAGCCCCGACTCATAGTGACCCCTCCTTGGGTTTCCGAGGCAGTATCACTACAGAAGTAGGATTGCCCAACCTTTCTTCCGAGGAGTGGCTGGTGGATTTGGAAGTCCTAGCTAAGGCAATAAGTCAAGAAAAGGAAATCAAAGGCATCCAAATTGGTAAAGAAGAAGTACAACTATCTGTAGTTGCAGGTGATATGATCCTATATATAGAAAACTCAAGAAACCAGCAAGAAAAGTACTGGAACTTATTGAAAGTTTTAGCATAGTGGCAGGATTCAAGATCAACATACAAAAATCAGTTGGATTCCTCTACACCAGCAAAGAGACGGATGAAAAAGGAAATAAGGAACTCAATACCAGTTACAATAGCTACCAAAAAGATAAGATACTTTAGAATAAATCTACAAAACAGAACTTCAAGACACTATAAGAGATCTACATAAATGGAGAAACAAAATATGCTTATGGATAGGAAGACTGAACATTGTGAAAATGTCAATACTCAAAGCAATTTCTACATTCAGTGAAATCCCAATCCAGATTCCATCAACATTATTTAAAAACATGGAAAAACCAGTAATTAATTTTATACGGAAAGAAGAGAGACCCTGGATAAGCAAAGTATTATTGAAAAAGATGTACATAGTAGGTGGACTCACACTTCCAGATCTCAACACCTATTACAAAGCCACAGTTGTAAAAAGAGCCTGATATTGGTACAACAACAGACCAGTGGAACAGAATTGAGGGCTCAGAAATTGGTCCATCACCTATGGTTAGCTATCTTTGATAAAGGGCCTAAGTCCCTTCAATGGGGAAGAGTTAGTCTCTTT
>NW_006922371.1:828463-830753 GCF_000298275.1 Orycteropus afer afer | reverse complement strand
GTAACTTTTTTTTCTCCCGTGTGGCTTTCAGGATTCTATCATTGTCTTTGGTTTTGGTCATTTTGATGATGATGTGTCTTGGTGATTTTCTTTTGGGGTCTATCCTGTTTGGTGTTCGTTGGACTTCTCGGATGGATACATTCTCATCTTTCATCATTTCAGGGAAGTTCTTAAAATTAAATTCTTATGTACATCAAAAGAGTTCTCCAAAAGAGTAAAAATCCACAGAACCCACGGAATGGGGAAAAAATTAGGCAATCACCTATCTGATGAAGGACTTATCTCAAAAATGTATAGAAAACTCCAACAACTCAACATCAAAGAGACAAACAATCCAATTTAAAAATGGGCAGAAGATATGAACAGACATTTTACTAAAGAAGATTTTCAGACTGTGTGGTAGTTAAGTTTGTGTGTCAGCTTGGCTAGGCCTATCTAGTTGAGTGGCTGGGCAGCTGGATGTAGTATTCCCCATGATGAGAATGGTAATCAACTCCATGGTAGAATCTACTGTGAGCAGCTGAGTATCTGCCTTAGGGATGTGGTCTGCTTCCCTTATATAAGGAGAAGCCTTGGGGGATGGTCTTGAGTTTATTGCACGCTTGAACCCTGAATGTAGCCATGTCATTGTTCAGCAGCCTGCCATGCTCTGCTGATCTTGGGACTTTCAATGGACTTGAATTAATGCCCTGCCATGTGGTTTGCTAACATCAGAACTGCCTTTTTACTTGTCAACCTTGGGCTGATCAGTCTCAGCAGCCAGCAGCTGTCGAGTGAAGAAAAGCCTCTAGCTTCAGTGGGCTGGGAGTAGGAGGCAGAGCTGAAGCCACAGTTGAGGGTCTTTCACCCAGCCCCTAGATCCTTTCACTTTGAACTTGGACTTAAAGCCTCTAAACTGTAAGAGAACAAACTCCTGTTTGTTCAAGCATCCTATTTGTGGTATACTTCTATCAGAATAACACTAGGTAACCAAAACAGGCAGCAAACAAATGCATGAAGAAATGTTCACGATCATTAACCATCAGAGAGATGCAAATCAAAACAATGATGAAATACCATCTCACCCCACCACTAATAGCAAAGTTCAACGAGGCAGAAAATAACAAATGCTGGTGAGGATGTGGAGAGATTGGGACTCTCCTACACTGCTGATGGGATCATATAATGATAAACCACTGTGGAAATCTGTGTGGCAATTCCTTAAAAGTTTGGAAATAGAAATACCATTTGATCCAGCAATCCCATTGCCAGTGTTATATCCTAAAGAAGTGAGAAGCGGGACAAGAACAGGTGTACTCACACTCATGTTCATCGCAGCACTATTCACAATAGCAAAGAGATGGAAACAACCTAAGAGCCTATGAATTGAGGAATGGATAAACAAAATGTGGTACATACACACAATGGAATATATGCAACCCTAAAGAACAATGTAGAATCTACAAAACACATAATGTGTATCAACTTGGAAGACAGTATTTTGAGTGAAATAAGTCAATCACAGAAGGACAAAAATTGTACTAGCCCACTATTTTAAAAAGTCAAGGAAATATTTATACATGGAATGAAGTTTTCTTTGTTGGTTACCAGGGATGGAAGGGGAGGGGAGGCTAAATTCCTAGATAGAGTGTGGGGGGGAAATTATATATATATATATATACCAAAGCTTATGATTATTAGTGGTTACTAGGGTTAGGAAGGAGGGGGAAAGGAAAAGGAATCAGAATCTGACCCAGATGTCAATCACATAGCCTGAACTGAGGTATCTCACAGTGTCTATGAGCTGTAAATGGGGAAGTTGTTACGTTGGCAAATGTTTTGTTGTATATGTTTACATCACCATAAAATTTAAAAAATTAATTAATTAATTGAAAAAATATACAAGGAAGAGAAAAACCTATGGAGCAGTTCTACTCTGTCTCATAGGGTCTCTATGAGTTGGAAATAGCTTGGTGCTATCTAACAACAAAGCAAATGAGTGGTTTGTTTTTATCAAAAAAATAAGATATCAAATGCTGGCAGTCCACAGTTCAGTAAGGTCACTGGAGAGCAACGTTCCTTTTGAATTCTTGCTTCTATATCTCTAACTTAGAAAATCCTAGCTCTGTTTTGCAAAATGGTTGCTGCATTTTCAGAGATTGTGTTCACTTTTAAGTAAAAAGGAGGAAAGTAAAAAGCCTAAAGATTTCTGTCTGTGTCTAATTGACCATAAATCTATTACATGGAAATTCCTAGTTACAATACAATGTAGCATGAGAAATTTAATGTGTTGTTTTTATCAGTCTCTAAA
>NW_006922371.1:824178-828063 GCF_000298275.1 Orycteropus afer afer | reverse complement strand
ACCTCACCCATGGTGACGAAGACTTCCTGGGGCATCCCACATCCAAGTATTTCTCAATGTGGAACTGATCTCCACAAGTGTGTGTGTGTGTGTGTGTGTGTGTATGCACGCAGGAGGGGTATGTGTGTGACTTTTCCTCCATGCAAATCTCCTTCTCAAAGTCTACTTTACACGGAACCCAACCTAAAACATATTCTCAATCTAGGTCACATCTGGCACTTACAACAATCTTTATGGTAAAGGACACTCCCCAGCTTTCTGGTCCTTGGGCTATTTTCCTACAAATATATTTCCTGCTTGATCCTGTGATCTCAATCCAGGTCAGGGCTTCAGGTATATGACAGAAAAAAAGAGTCTTCTTCTGCATGTTATTTACTTTACTTTTTCATGTCTTTTGTCCATCATTACACATTCATAAGCATATACCCCTGCTTTATCTTACCTTCTGATATTTGAAAGACATCCTGCCTTTGAGATACCTCAGTTCAGGCTATGTGATTGACATCTGGGTCAGATTCTGATTCCTTTTCCTCTAAACTGTCTTCCTATGCTTCAACCTTTACTCATATAAAGTGTCTGTGCACATAATAGAGTTGGACTTTACCTTAGGGGAAAGAAGAGGATGTTCCAATGACAGCATGAGACTATTAGTACTGAATGTACAAGTAGCAGCTCAGACACTTCCTGAAATACCAAGTTTGTAAGAAGGAATAGATGCACCCACTAAAGGTAGGAATCACTGACTCTTCCACAGACTTTTGAAGGGGTTCATTCCAGTTTGACCTCCTACTGAGACTTAGCATTTTCACATGTCTTAGGCTGTGTCCTCTAGAGAAGCAAAATCAGTGAAGATTATATGCACAGAGAGAGAGAGAAAGAAATTTATCATAAGGAAATGGCTCACACAGTTGTAGAGCCTGGAAGTCCCAATTCCATCAGGAAAACATCAAGCTAGATGCTTCTCTTAACTCACACAACTGCAGGGCTGACAATTCCTAAGATCAGCAGGTAAAATAGCAGATTGCTAGCTCATCAGTTGTTGAGACAACAATCCCAAGATTGGCAGGCAATATGACAGGCCATGGATTCAAGTCTCAGAACTGGAGATGATGTGCCAGATGCAGGATCAAGCCAGCTGCCATATATATCCAACAGAAAGCCAAAGACCTTTCCCAAAGCTTTCCCATATGTACTAGAAGCAGCCACCACTTGTCTGTCAGTTTGTTCAACTGTGGTGGCTTGTGTGTTGCTATGATACTGGAAGCTGTGCCACCAGTATTTCAAATACCAGCAGGGAATCCATGGTGGACAGATTTCAATGGAACTTCCAGACTAAGAAAGAATGGGAAGAAGAATGGGACCATCTACTTTTTAAAAAAATTGGCCACTGAAATTCTTATGAGTATTGTCTAATATATTACTGGAAAACTTGATGAATAGCCATGAAACATCATCTGACAAAGTGTTGGTAAATGAGCCCTTCAGGTTGAAAGGCACTTAAAATACAAATGGGGAAGAGTTATCTCCTCAAAGTAGAGTAGATCTTAATGACCTGGATGGAATAAAGCTTTGGAGACCTTCATTTGCTGATGTGGCACAATTCAAAATGAGAATAAACAACTGAAAACATTAATTAAAAATAAGAATATGGAATGTATGAAGCATGATTGTAAGAAAATTGGAAGCCGTCAAAAAGGATAGAATGCATAACGATTGATATCCTAGGCATTTCAGAGCTGAAATGGACAGGTATTAGCCATTTTGAATCAGACAATCATATGATCTGTTATCTCGGGAATGACAAATTGAAGAGGAATGGCAATGCATTCATTGTCAAAAAGAACATCTCAAAATCTGTCCTGAAGTACAATGCTGTCATGATAGGATAATATCCATACATCTACAAGGAAGGCCTGTTAATGCCACTCTTATACAAATTTATATACCAACCACTAAAACAATGTTGAACAAATTGAAAATTTTACCAACTTCTGCATTCTGAAATTGACCATACATGCAATCTAGATGCATTGGTTATTACTTGTGATTTGAATGAGAAAGTTGGGGAAAAAAAAAAAAAAAAAAAAAAGAAGAAGAATCATTGGTATTTTGAAAATATGGCCTTGGTGATAGAAATGATACTGCAGATTTCATGATTAAATTTTGCAAGACCAATCATTGCAAGACCAATATTGCAAGACAATATCATTGTTCATTGCAAATATCTTGTTTCAACCACATAAATGGTGGCTATACACATGAACTTTGCCAGATGGAATACACAAGCATCAATTTGGTTATATCTATGGCAAGAAGTATTGGAGAAGCTCACTCTCTTCAGTCAAAATAAGGCCAAGAGCTAACTAGAGAATCAATTGCTCAGATGCAATTTCAAGTTGAATCTGAAGAAAATTAAAATATGTCCATGAGAGCCAAAATACAACCTTGATTATATCCCACCTGAATTTAGAGATGATTTGAAGAATAGACTTGACGTCTTGAACACCAATGACCAAAGACCAGATGAGATACGGGATGACATCAAGAACATCATACATGAAGAAAGCAAAAGGTCATTAAAAAGACAGGAAAGGAAGGAAAACAAAACTGGATCAGAAGAGACTCTGAAACTTGTTCTTTAGTGTGGAGTAGCTAAAGTGAGTGGAAGAGATGCTGAAATAAAAAAAATAAAAAAAACTCAACAGAAGATTACAAAGGGCAGCACAGAAAAACAAAATAAAGTATTATAATGAAATGTGCAAAGTCCTGAAATTAGAAGATTAAAAGAGAAGAACATGCTCAGTATTTCTAAAGCTGAAAGAATTGAAGAAAAAATTCATGCCTCAAGTTACCATATTAAAGGAAATATTGAATGTTACAGGAAGCCTCAAAGTAAAATGGAAGGAATACATAGAGTTGCTGTACTAAAAAGAATTGGTTGATACTCAGCTCTTTCAGAAGGTAGCATATGATCAAGGACCAGTGGTGCTGAAAGAAGAAGTCCAAGCTACACTGAAGGAATTGGTGAAAAACAAGTCTCCAGGAATTGACAGAATATCAATTGAGATATTTCAACAAACAGATGCAGCACTGCAGGTGCTTACTTTTTTATGCCAAGAAATTTGGAAGCTAGTTACCTGGTCAACTGACTGGAAGAGGTATCTGTGCTCATTCCAAAGAAAGGTGATCCAATAGAATTTGGAAATTATTGAACAATATCATTGATATCACATGCAAGTAAAATTTTGCTGAAGATAATTCAAAAATAGTTGCATCACTTTATTGACAGGGAACTTCCAGAAATTCAAGCTGGATTCAGAATGTTTCAGTGATGTCAGATGTATCTTCACTGAAAACAAATAATACCAGAAAGATGTTTACCTGTGTTGCATTGATTTTGCAAAGACATTTGAGTGTGTGAATCATAATAAATTATGGGTAGCATTGTAAAGAATGAGAATTCCAGAATACTTAATTATGCTTATGAGAAACTTGTACATAGATCAAGTGATTGTTGTTTAAATAGAACAAGGGCATATTGCATGGTTTAAAATCAGGAAGTGTGTGTTTCAGGGTTGTATCTTTTCACCATCCTTATTCAATCTGCATGCTGAGCAAATAATCAGAGAAGCTGAACAATATGAAGAATGTGGCATCAAGATTGAAGGAAGACTTATTAATAACTTGTGATATGCAGATGACACAACCTTGCTTGCTGAAAGAGAAGATGACTTGAAGCACTTACTGATGAAGATCAAAGGTTACAGCCTTCAGTAATCATAAAGAAACAAAAAGGTGGGGGTTCTGGCAAGATGGCAGACTAGGCAGAAGGATTGCACAGACCCTCTTCAACAAAGAAAAGGGAAACCAATTAACACAGACACA
>NW_006922371.1:814235-820443 GCF_000298275.1 Orycteropus afer afer | reverse complement strand
AAAAAAAAAAAAAAAAAACCAAGGACATTTGGAAGCAATGAGTTCCAGGACATGATGGACCTTGACACCAGAAGAACTAGATAGTGCCTGGCTCCTAATTCCACCCACTTGGGAAAGGATCAAAACTGGAGATCCAGGATAGAGTGAGAGGAAAAACATGGAACAAAATCCAAAAACACAATAATGGTGAGAATTACCTGTTGTATGGAGTCCAGTGGGACCCCTGATACTTCAGCCCTCAGATACACTTCGCTTCAGGCCTGGAATAAAACTCACTCCCAGGGGCTGACTCCATTTCTGCTACCATAGAGTATCTGGGGAAAGAGGATGAATGATTTTCATAGGATGTGTCATGCTATCCACTTGATTGTTAAAATCCTTCTCTGCCAAGGTCACCCTTTGATGAGCATTCACATAAGACACAAATATCTTCACTTCTTTGGCCCATTCAGAGGTCAATACTTCTTTCCCATACATTTTTATCACCAACTTTCCCATCATATTCCTTCCAAGTCCCTGGCCATCCAGCCAAACCATTGGCCACAGCCCATGAATCAGTATACAATCACAAATCTAGCCATTTCTCCTTCCAAGCAAAGTAAACAATGAGATGCCCTCCTCAAATTCCCATCCATTAGGAGGTTTTCCCTTCAACACTGCCCTTCAGGAAGATCCCAGAAAGGGTTTACAGTGAGACTGCTGTCTAGTTTTGAATGATGCCTGCATATCACACAGAACTATCTGTAAACCAAACATGAGTTTTCTCTTCCTCAGTCAACTGATCATAATGAACTCCCCATGAGACCATCCATAGGTGCAGACTAAGAGAGGGAAGGCAACATGACTGAAATAGAGACCATAGACATTTGGGTTACTTCCTCATGCCACTTAATTGTGCCTTCAGTTTCTGCTCAAGTCTAATATCTTATATAATACTTACATGTAATGATGGAGCATTGTTGTGCATGTCCAATTTTATGACTCTGTGGGAATTGCAACACCAAGTTTATGATGGGCAACTCAGGTTACATGGTGATTGGTGGCCCACTGTTAAGCATTCAGTTTCTGCTCTGGATCATTAACATCCCAAAAGTTATTTCTCAACAGCAGAGTTGTTACCTGAGTAGTTATCTAACATTTTAAGGGTCTGAGCTGTGATTCACAAATAGGGGTCTTCCAAAGATTCCACACAGCATTTCTATCTGCCATTGCCACTTCAAGCACCACTGGTTTAGTCAGCTCTTATGGCCCAAGTGGCAGTGTAGCTTACATGGCAGGGTGAACCTCTTGCAGAGCCTTCTGTTGTTCTGGATCTCACTCAAAACTAGTAGCTTTTTGGGTCACTTGGTAAATAGGCTGGAGTAGCACACCCAAATGAAAATATGTTGCCTCCAAAATCCAAAGAAGCCTACCAGGTGTTGTTCCTCTTTTTTTAGTTTTAGAAGAGCCAGATGCAATAACTTTTCCTTCACTTTAGTAAGAATATTTTGATATACCCACCACTAGACCACTAGAAATTTCACTGATGTGGAAGGCATCTGAATTTTTATTTGGTTAATTTCCCACCCTTTAGCATGCAAATGTCTTACCAGTAAGTCTAGAATTATTGATACTTCTTTGTTAGTAGGTCTGATCAGCATAATATCACTAATGTTGTGGACCAATGTGACATCTTGTGGAAAGGAAGAGTGATCAAGGTCCCTCCAGACATATTTTTGGAGAGCTGACATATCTTTAATGTAAGATTGTGAAAGTGTACTGCTGGCCTTGCCAGCTGAAGGCAAACTGCTTCTGATAATCCTTCAAAAGTGGAATTGAGAAAATGGTGTTGTCCAGATCAATAGCTGCATACAAGTTACCAGGAGCTGTATTAATTTGCTTAAACAATGAAAGACATCTGGAACAGCAGCTGCAGTTGTAGTCACCACCTGGTTAAATTTATGATAATCCACTGTCATTCTCCAAGATCCATCTGTTTTTTTCCACAGGCCAAATAGGCGAGTTAAATGGGGATATGGTAGGAATCATCACCTCTGAATCTTTCAAGTCCTTGATAATGGCACTAATCTTTGCATTCCCTCCAGGGATGAAATATTGCTTTGGGTTTGCTATTTTCCTAGGTAATGGAAGTTCTAATGGCTTACACTTGGGTTTTTCCTACCATAATAGCCCTTATTCCACATGTCAGGTATTCAAACTGGGGTTCTGCCAGCTGTTGAGTATATCCATTTCAATTACACATTATGGAACTGGGTAAATCACTATAGGATGAGTTCATGGACTCAGTGGATCCACTGTGAGAAAGACTTATGCTAAAATTCCATCAGTAACTTGACTTCCATATGTCTCACATTCTGACCAGTAGGCTACAGTGACATTTTGTGTCTCTTGGAATTAGTGTCAATTCAGACTCAGTACCCAGTAATCTCTAAATAGTCTGATTAATTCCCTTTCCCCAATGAACAATCTCTCATGAAAGATTATATATCTCTTTGGGAAAAGCTGGGAGAAAGATTAATTTTATAAAATTTGGCAGTGAAATGGAGTCCTTCCTCAAGGGGACCCAGCCTCCCCTTTATTCAAAAGGTTGTGAGTCTGTAAACTGACTCAACTCTGGGAATTGATTGAGGGGCTGTGACTTTGTATTCTGGCAATTCAAGTTAGACTTCTTTTTACTTGACCTCAAATTCTTTTGCTTGTACACATCAACTAAATATTTAGATATCCGTACTATTTCACTATTATGGACACCATGCCTAAGTAGCCAACATTGTAAGTCCACAGGAGTCAGACTATTCTGATCATTGCTTTGTCTCTGCTGTCCATTATGGTAACCATGCCCACCTTTCCTTTGTCATTTAAGTGCTGTCACATGACCCTTACCACTACAGGGTCAAATCAGTCACAATAGTTAGGTGTCTTAACTCAATTAGGGCAGTTCCCACTATCAAATATGGCTTACATAAAATATCAATCATAACAGTTATTAAGGACACTGGGGCTCCCTTGACAAATCTTTTCCTCCTTGTAGTGGTAAAATGTGTGTCCTCTGGGGACTTCATGTGTGAATCTGTGTGTCTGATCCAATAAATCCATTCTAACATGCCAGTTTCCCTAAGCCTTTGGATACCTTGTTCTATTTTATGCCAAGTCAGGTCTGGTACTTCAACTTGACTTACTGTAGGACACTGTATAATCCATGCTTCAGTAAACCAATAAACTATTACATACTCTCCTAACTACTTAAACTGATCAATCGAATGAAGAAGCTGTTCTTAGTAAGCTCAAATCAATAAACTCAGAGTGATCCAACATCATTTTCCTTGCACTATTATCCCACAATTTTAATAGCATTCCCACACATAATCTCCACATTTCTATTTGTACGTATTAGAAAAATCAAGCAATTCTTTTGCAATGTAGCATTCCTTTTCCTGGATCAAACTTCATACTTAAACCTTTGCAATCATTGTGACTTAAGTTTAGTTGTAGGTCTAAAAGCAAAAATAGGTGGTGGGGTAGTTCCTGGGAACACTTGGAAATGTCTTCTAAGGCATCTGCCTCAGGAAAGCTCTCAGCACAGACTGGAAAGTCTCATCAGATGGGTGTGAGAGTGGTAGTTCTGCTGGCAGTAGTGTTTCAGTGAATGTAGGGGCTCAATATTCCCAGCTTCCTGATTATCTGCCCATATGTCTCTATCCCAAGTTTTGGGATCCCATTTCTTCCCAATCAATTCCTTCACTTTAACTTCAGACATCATTTGAAGTTGACAATTCAATTGGCATTGTAATCCATGTACTCTTAAGATAAGACTCTGGATTTGGTTTTTGGCAATATTAGCTCTGTGACAACAATAAATAAGGTTTTCTTTCAGGACACAAGTGGAAACACTGAAGTCTTGTATGAGGCACTTGATCTGTGACTCTGAGCTTATCTCATTCTTTCAAAACTTTGTCTAGCAAAAATAGGGCCAACCAACCAACTTCCTTACATTCCTTATTCTGACAAAATGGCAGAAAAGTATTCTCACACACTGGAGCCAATATTAATTGCATTTAGTTCTCAGCATGTATGGGTCTTTGCTTTGGATAACTGGTCCCCTTGTTTTGTTAATGCCCTAAGCACATCTTTATCTTGATTATTAAGTAATCCATCCCTGCATTCTTGTGATGGGGAATTAACAGAGACTTGGGGGCCTAAAATTCCCCATATGATTGAGCTTCCTTTTCCTCCTACTGGTATCTTTTGTGATTTTGTTTTTAATTTTTAGTGAAAAACTTGCTCATGGACCATACCATTTAGAATGTGTCTTTTGGCTCTAAACTTATCTAGTTTGAGGCTTCACAAGTCCTCATAGTAAGAAAATCTGTAGTGATCAATTCTCAGAGAAGGCAGTTGGTTGGAGAAACCAAGTGTAAAGATGGTTCCATACAGGATCCAAAGCTCAAAAGTGATCATCAGAACTCAGTGTCCTGGTAGTTCTTGTCTCTGCTTTTAATTTTGTTGGCTTCATTCTCAGGTTCCATCCAGTGACAAGTAGGCAGTTCCAGTCTTCAATACTCTGTATTTTCACATACATTTTTATGACACATATGATCATTTTATGTTGGCACTATACTCTTCTGCCTCACCACTTCATACTCAACTCAGAATTCCACATCATGATGATTTCTAACAAACTAGCATTATTTCACATTTTTATCCATATTCAAAAATTCTATTTATGAAATATATGTATATATATCTATATATACATGAAGTAGACTTTCTTACTCTTTTTTATTTACTAAAATGGCAATTATCATGTAGATTTTTATACATATTTCTTTTCTCATTGAATATTAGCTTATAGAAATTACTCTACATCTTCTGGAATAACTGTGAGTCACTGCTTTAAATGGTGCAAAATTTTCCATGGTATGTGTATGCATTCACAATTTACCCACTGATGGGCATTCACTTGATTATAGATTTTGCAAATTAAAAGAAAAAAAAAGCTAGAGTAAATATTGATATTTTGTATTTTATGGAATTGATTCCCAGGAGTGGTATTGTCAAATTTATGTCAGCATTTATGAATGTATCTTTTTTTCCAGCACTACTAAATAATTGTCATTATTTTTCACAAATTTTTCCAGTCTTACAAGTGAAACTTTTTGTCTCATTTTAACTTTAGTTTGTATTATTCTGACTGCCAATATTGACCATTTAGACTTGCTCTTCTGTCATTTGTCTACTCATCTCATTTTACCATTTTCATTGTTCTCTGATTTTGGTAATTTGTAAAATCAACATTAAATATTTTAATTGTCTATGCTATAATAAGGAGCTCTGGTAGCATAGTGACTAAGGCACTTGACTGCTAACCAGAAGGCTGGTGGTTCAAACCCACCAGCCACTCCTCGGAAGGAAAGTTGGGCATTCCTACTTCCGTAGTGATACTGCCTCGGAAACCCAAGGAGGGGTCGCTATGAGTCGGGGCCGACTTGATGGCAAATAACAACAACAACAACATGCTACAATAAAGGAGCTCTGTAGCACAGTGCCTAGGGTATCTGACTGCTAACCAGAAGGTTGGTGGTTCAAACCCACCAGCCACTCCATGGAAGCAAGACTGGGCCATCTACTTCCGTAAAGATTTACCACCTCGGAAATGCAATGGGGGTCGCTATGAGTCAGAATTGACTTGATGGCAGTGGGTATGCTACAATAATTTGTCCATATCTTTTATTTGTCTATTGATCTTATTTAAGATATCATTGGTTTAACTTTCTATAGTTAAAAAATCTTTTGTGTACTCTCTGTCTTCTAAGTTTTTGAAGTTTCTCCTATCATCTATATTAGTCTTTTAGACTTATTAAATTATTTGAATTATTATTATATATAATTTTCTATTATAAGCATTATTATAGGTTCTGTTTTTCTTTTCTTCCAGGAGAATAGTTTTTATTTATTTGATGTTTTTAAAGAGTTTACAAAAATCTGCAATGTAGGAGGAAGTTCCATACTGTTATACAGCTGACTAGATTGGCAACTAACAACATGTTTGAAGTTTTCTGAGGTAGTATCACTACAGAAGTAGATTGCCCCATCTTCCTTCTGAGGAGTAGTTGGTGGGTTTGAACCACCAGCCTTCTGGTTAGCAGTCAAGTGCCTTAGGCACTATGCTACCAGAGTTCTTATACACACACACACACACACACACACA
>NW_006922371.1:794392-812970 GCF_000298275.1 Orycteropus afer afer | reverse complement strand
GAGGCTGTGACTTTTGGGGAACAGATTGCTAGACCAGTCATCTGAGGTACTTCTTGGTATGTTCAAAATACCAATTTTCAACTAGTAGTCAAGTGCTTAAACAGGGACTCCAGTTATTACAGAAACCTCTCCAAACTCAGTGCCGTTGAGCCAATTCTGACTCAGATTGACCTTATAGGGTTTCCAAGGCTGAGATCTTTACAGAAGTAGACTATCTCCTCTTTCCCTCATGGAATAACTGATGAGTATGAACTGCTGACCTTTTGGTTAGCAACCAAGCACCCAACCACTGCACTACAGCTATGAAAATAATTATTTTCATAACGGTTGCCAATTGTGACTTTTTATTCCAGTCTTCCTTCTATCTATATTATTTAACATTCTACTATACTAAGGATGAGCTTTTTCTTCCCCTCATTTATTTATTAGCTGTTTCATTTTATCTGTGAAAACAGAAAATGATATTTTATTCATTAAGTTATAATCTATCACTGTTTATCTACTTGTACAATTTGATTAATTTTGTTAAACACAGATTTTGAAGATCAAATTTTCAAGACTTAGTTGAAGAACCTCTTCAAGCTGTTTTTGATATTATTTTGATATCTTCTGCTACCCTTTGAGCACTTCCTTATATTCTGGCACAATAAGATGTTTCAGGACCATCTCATACTTTTGATGTCTTAACTCTGATTTAGCCATTTCTTCAAGAAGCTCTGGTTCCTTTTATTAGATTGTGGCTTTTGATACACTTCTTGTTTTCAGTTCTCATTCAGTTGGCTCTGACTCATGGTAACCTTATTTATAACCGAACAAAACATTGTCCAATCTTGTACCATCTTCATTATCTTTGATATTTTTGAGCCCATTGTTGGGGCTATTCTGTCAATCCATCTCATTGAGGACATCTCCCATTTTCTGATCCTGTTTACCAAATGTGATTTTCTTTTCTAGAGACTGGTCTTTTCTTGATAACCTGTCAAAAGTAAGCAAGATGGAGTTTTACCAACTTTGCTTCAAAAGAGCATTTTGGTTTTATTTCTTCTAAGATGGATTTGTTAAATCTTTCTGGCAGTCCACAGAATATGCACTATTCTTTGCCAACACCACATTTTTAATGCATCCAAACTTCTTCTGTTTTCTTTTTGTTGTTGTTGCCTAGCTTTCTCAGGCATATGAGGCAATTGAAAAGAGCAAGACTTAGATCAAGTGCACCTTAGTCATCAAAGTGACATCTGTGTCTTTTATTACTTTAAAAAATCTTTTGCATCTCATTGACAAAATAAATATTGCAGTGTAGTAAATTACATGGTATGGTTTTTCTAGCCATAGTCTTTGTAATTCACACCAGATTACTGGGTGGGACCATACAATATAAACTCCTCATTGTTCAAGTCATCCACTTGGGTATTTCTGTTGGAGCAGCACAAAATAATCTTCTGGGAAAGTTTGCTCTCTCTCAAGTGTGTGTGTAGAACTTTGATTTTGGGATTGGTTGGTTTTGCTGCTAGGCCAGGCTCAAAATGAGCCCTCCTAGAGGCAAAAGGAATCTGACTGATGGCTGAGAGAGATGCCTAGTTGAGGGAAATGCCCAGCTGAGAGATAATGGCAGTGGAACCAAGAGGCATGAGACAGAGTGGCAGGCTTACCTGGCCCACATAGGCAGAGGGCAGGCCAAGAAGCCAAGTGCTGGAGAGGCATGTCTAAGGGCACAGCAGAGGGGAGACTGTCCTGACTACAGAACTGTATCCTGAGCACATTCCTGAGTTTGAATTGTATTCTTTTGCTTCCCTAATAGACCTGATAATCTGAGTGAGTTCTGTGTGACCACTCCCAAATCATCAAACCCAGCAGAGACGTGGTAGGTGCTGTGGGAGGAACAGTTTGTGTCAAGGTTGGTAAGAAGGCTGGAGGGTGGTGGCATGTCTGGCCTCATAGGAACAGGCCTTGGGCTACTGATGGTGATTCTGTCTTCCTCTTGTGTAATTAGAGGAGGTCAGAAAATGTCATGTCCCTGCCCCGTTAGCAAATATGCTGTGTAATTTTTTGACTACTGCATCCAAGGGCATTGATTGTTGATCCAATTATAATGCAGTCCTTGACAGCTTCATTTTTTTCTCTATTTATCATGATGTTCTTAATTGTTGTGAGGTTTTTCATTTTGTATTACTTTCAGGCCACATTGAAATCTTTTACCTTCATCAGTAAGTGCTTCAAGCTGTTTTCAAAATTGACAAGCAAAGTTGTATCATCTACTTATCATAGACTGTTAAGGAGTTTTCCTCCAATTTAATGCCACTTTCTTCTTCATAAAATTAGGCTTCTCAGATTATTTTTTCAGGATAAAGATAGAATAAGTATAATGAAAAGATACAACCCTGCCACACACCTTTTCCAGTTTTTAATTGCTCACTATTCCCTTGTTCTGTTTAAATGACTGGTTCTTATTCTATATTTCACATGAGCATAATTACCAAACTGAATTCACTGCTGTTGAGTCAATTTGACTCATAGTGACCCCTCCTTGGGTTTCCAAGGCAGTATCTCTATGGAAGTAGATTGCCCAATGTTCCTTCCTAGGAGGGCTGGTGGATTTGAACAACCAGCCTTCTAGTTAGCAGTCAAGTGCCTTAGGCACTTGTGGTATAGTAAATTACCTGCTACAGCTTTTCTAGCCATGTTGTTGTTGTTATGTCCCGTCGAGTCGTAAGTCTTTGTAAACTCTGAGGTGGAATTTGCTGTGAGCAACTGAGGAGCTCCTGATTGTTAAAGTTATCCACCTGGGGTATTTCTGTTGAGAGTGGCACAAAGCAATGTTCTGGGAAGTTCTCACTCTCTCAGGTGTATAGAATTCCTGATGTTATGATTGGTTAGTTTGACCACTCTGCCAGACTCAAAAGGAGCCCTCTTAGAGGCAGTAGGAGTCTCTCTGACTGCTGGCTGAGAAAGATGTGCTGCTGAGAAAAACGGGTTCCTGAGAGACATGTGCTGCTGAGAAAGAGATGAGAGGCACACACTGTTGAGAGAGAGACTGAGTGTTTTTCCTGAACTTGAATTGTAGCCTGATGCTTCCCTAATAAACCCTATAATCTGTGAGTTCTGTGTGGCCACTGCAGCGATTTATCAAACTCAGCAGAGAGGTGGTGGGTGCTGCGGGAGGAATGGTTGCTGTCAGGGCTTTCTGGCCTCGCAGGGATATTCCTTGGGCTACTGATGGTGATTCTGTCATACTCTTGTGGGGTTAGAGGAGGTCAGAAGATGTGCCCTCCCTGCCTTTTTGGCAGCAGTACACCACCAGAGCTCCCTATGAGCATAATTAAGTGTTCTAAAATTCCTCTTCTTCATAATGCTGTACATAATTTGTGATGATCCATTCAATCGAATGTTTTTGCATAGTCAATAAAACATAGGTAAGCATTTTTCCAGTGTTATTTGTTTTCAGTCAAGATCCATCTGACACAAATAATGATATCTCTCATTCCAAATCATTTTCTGAATCCAGTTTGAACTAGTTGTTCCCTGTTGATGTAAAACAGGGAACTGCTAGAAGTCATTTTTTAATTATCTTCATAAAAATTTTGTTAGCATATGATTGATACTGTTTTGATCATTTTTTACATTCTATTTGATTGCCTTTTTTTTTTTTTGGAATGGATACATATATGAGTCTTTCCCAGTATGTTGCACTGGTAGCTGTTTTCTAAATTTCTTGACAGAAATGAGTGGGCACTTCCTGTGTTGCATCCATTGGTTGAAGCACTTCAACTGTATTTCATCAATACCAGGAGACTTCTTTGTTTTACACCAATGCCTTCAGTGCATCTTAAAGTTCTTCCTTTAGGGCTAGTTGCCCTTAATCATAGGGGGAACTGGTTGAACATAACCAATTATTTTTGTATTCTGTGTATTCCTTCTATCTTCTTCTGATGTTTTCTGTGTCATTAAATTTTTTGCCCATATATTCTTTAAGTATTGCACCTAGAGGTTTGAATATTGTTTTTCAGATTTCACAGCTTGAGAAATGTGAATCAAGTTCTTCACTTTGGTCTTTTCTTTGCATATTTCATTAAAATACTTTATTTTGTCTTCTCGAGTAGCCCATTGATATTTTCTGTTTATCTTTTACTTCATTATTTCTTTCATTCACTTTAGCTACCCTATGTTCAAGAGCAGGTTTCAGAGTCTTTTATAATATCCATTATGGTATTTTATTTCTTTCCCATCTTTTAAATAATCTTTTACTTTCTTCATGTATGATGTCCTTGATATCATCCCACAACTCTTCTGGTCTTTGGTCATTAGTGTTCAGTGAATCAAATCTATTCTTGAGTTGGTCTCTAAATACTCAAAGTTGTATTTCAGCTTTTGTGGCCTTGTTTGGATTTTCTTTAGCTTCAACATGAACTCACATCTGAACAATTGATGTCTCACCTGCAGTCAGCACCTGATTGTGTCTTGATAGATGATACTGAACTTTTCCATTGTCTCTTTTCTCAGATGAAGTTGATTTGATTCTGTGTAATCCATCCAGCCAGGTCCGTGTGTATAGTCATCTATTGCATTGTTACAAAAAGTATTCCCTATGAATAAGTCATTGGTCTTACAGAATTCTATCATTCAATCACTGGCATCACTCATATCACCAAGGCCATATTTTCCAACTACTGATGCTTCTTTTTGGTTTCCAACTTTTATATTCAAATCACCAGTAGTTTTCAATGAAACTTGTTTGTACATTCAATCAGTTTCAAACTGCAGCAGTTTATGCTGTTGTTGCTGTGTTTATTGAGTAAATTCTGACTCATAGAGTAAATTCTAACTCATATCAGACAGAGTAAAACTATCCCATAGCAGTTTGGAGGCTCTGATCTTTATGGAAGCAGATTGCCATATCTTTCTCTAGCCGAGCTACTGGTGGATTGCAATTGACATTTTGGTTAGCAAATGACTATTTTAACCCTTGTGCCACAGGGCTTCTTGTAGCAATTCATAAACATCTTTAATTTCTTCATTTTCATCATATATGTTTGATGTGTAAGTTTGCATAGTAGCCATATTAACTACTTTTCTTTGTAAGCATGTGAATATTAACTTATTACTGATAGTATTTTATTTTGGAATAAATTTTAAAATATTCTTTTAAATGAATAATGCAATGCTGTCCCTCTTCAATTTGTCATTCTTAGCATAGTATACCATGATTGTTGGATTCAAATTGGTGAAAACCTGTCCATTTCAGCCTAGGATGTAGATCTTCAAGTGCTCCATTTCATTTTTGATGACTTCCAAATGTTCTTAATTCATAATTCATACATTCTTCCTTCTGATTACTAATAGATGTTTGCAACAGTTAGTTCTTATTTTAGGCCAGATCATATCAGCAAATGTAGGTTCTGAAGGCTTTACTCCATCCCTGTCATTAAGGTAACCTCTATCTTAAGGAGGCAATACTTCACTGTCATATACTGAGTGCTTTCCAACCTGAAGGATCTATTTTCCAGCATTATGTCAAACAGTGTTCTATTGATATCCATAAGGCATTTGATACAAGATATTAAGATATAGGTGTTTAAAAACCAAGTTATTTTCATTGTAGCTGGTATGTACAACATTAGCGTATTAGTAAGCAGAAATACAAAAGCTGTATATCTCTCTGTATATGTATGGACACACACATATGCACAAATATTTTTTTTTATTTTTTTAAAAATAATAACTCACTGCCATTGAGACAATTCAACTCATAGCAAACCCTCCTCTGTTTTCCAAGACAGTATCTCTACAGAAGTAGATTGCCCAATCTTCCTTCTGAGGAGTGGCTGGTGGGTTTGAACCGCAAGCCTTCTGGTTAGCAGTCAAATGCCTTAGACACTATGCCAGCAGAGCTCCCAAGACATTTTGTAGAGGTGTGCATCTCTTAATGTCCTTTTGGGCAAAACATGGCCACATATACATCCAAGGTTGTTGTTGCTTTTATTATTTTCAAATAAAATTAAAAAATGGAAAGCTCTCCTTTTGTTTATTATTTTTCCCTAACCCAAATTCTTGTAACACGAGACCACGAGTGGAATACAAGCAGGTGAGACAGAGGACATGGTGCTAGGTGAAGGCTCATGATCTTTGCTGACAGGGAGGCAGTGGGGTTGGGGACTGCACAGACTAGGCTATTTCTGCAGCCCAGGCAGACAGAACAGATGAGGCTGGATGCCTCTACTCTCTCCTCACTGGCTTCCTATTGCTGTGCTCCTTCCCACTACTGCTGCCACCACTTCCTTCTCCAGCCTTCATCACCAGCTCCAGCAGTAGCAGCAGCGGTGATAATGAGCATGACCTGAAGCAGTCTCCCATTTAGTTTTAATATGTTGTTCACACAATGTACATATTGCATAACATCCAGTTTCATAGAACGTATCATGAATGTTGAGTGATGCATTCCTGTACACACATTTGAATCTATGCTTATTTCTATATGTATTTATACATAAGGTCCCACATTTTTTTAAATTATATTTT
Source organism: Orycteropus afer afer (assembly GCF_000298275.1). NCBI lineage: Eukaryota > Metazoa > Chordata > Mammalia > Tubulidentata > Orycteropodidae > Orycteropus > Orycteropus afer. The sequence continues at coordinate 806,457 of NW_006922371.1, read as the reverse complement.
ATTATGTTTTCAGTGAAAGTTAACACAACCAATTAGGTTCCCAATGAACAATTAGCTCAAAAATTGTTCAGAGAAAATGGTTAAATTTTTCAGTGTTTTAACATTCTCATTAATTCATTTCTGGATGTTTCCTAAAGCAAAGATGTAAAGGTCCCTCATATTTTTAACCAGAGTTTATATCGATACCTGCAAAAATTTTAGGCCAGTTTACAAGGTTCATTTGAGCCTTCCTTTTCTACATTCTCTGTCATTCAGAAACCTGGTTTTCATTATCCCTAGTACATTTACTGATTTGCTCTGTTACTTGCAGACAGTCAATCTCCCCACTTCACCTGTGTGCCATTACAGTCTTTCAAATCTTGGTGTATTCATTGACACCTTGCTCCCACCTCACTACTTTCTTGACTACCATTATCAACTCTTCTCCTTTCACTCCCTTTGGACAGAACTGGTTCACATTTACCATTCCATTTGTCTTTTGTTATGACTTTTGATAGAGTTATTTCAGAATTAAGAAAAGGAATAGGAAGTAAGAGACAGGAAAGAAAGAACAGAGAAAGGAAGAGGAAAGAAGCAATTAATATCCATATTTTTAAACACAAGCAACTATGTAGAAAGCATCACCTTCTTAAATGAAGAGCAGAAATGATGCACACTTTCACTGATGTCAGAGAACATTTTAACAGGAAGTTTAGTTTTATATACAATGAAACAGAGGTTAAAACCTCACAAGAAGTGATACCGTCCTTTCAGAGTGTTCATAAACTTTTTTCTTGAGTGTATAAGAATCTCTTCAGGCATCTGTTGCTGTATAGACTATCATATAAGACATATTTTAAAAATAAGTATAACATACCACCACAGTATGATAAACTGGCATACAGATGACTTAAACATATACAAAACAAAATTATACTTTTTTAATAAGCTCTCAGTAAAAGTTAAAAATAAATAAAATAAATTAACAAAATTAAGTATCAAGTTAGTGGAATAATTGCACAATGAGTTTAAAACTTAAGAATTTGACTGTAGCTATGCAATGAAAAGAAAGAAGAACTTCAAGACATACTAAATTCTTCTCTATAGTTGTTTTGTATTATTTAAAGGTAGTGATGTTAGTTTTACTCTGAGACTATTATGTGCATGTACTGTGAGATAAATAAATAATTGTGTTGGTATCATTGAGAATTGGAAAAGGGAGATATAAATGTAAGATTAATGAATTTAATAGCATCTTTAATTTGAATGGGAAATAACAGTAGGAATTAATGACATATTTTCCCTTAAAATACATAGCTTTACCTCTGACCACTGAAAAGACTTAGAAGTAATGATCATATGTGACTATTGTCACTAAATAACATTTCTCACTGATAGAAATGAAGGCTTCCTGGAAGGATGTGTGATGCCAAATCTAAGGCAGAAAATTCTCATGATCAGCCTGGAAAATATTATAACAGCAGAAAATAAGGCAGATATCAAAAAATGCATTTGAAATGTACTCATGATCCAAAGATTGAATTTTTTCCATTTCAAATTAAAAAAAAAAAAAAATCTATGGTGTAAAAAATGTGTTTTGTTTTTTTCCTGAATTTTTCTTCTTCATTGTTTTAAGTTATGTAATGTTTTCTTTTGAAAGTAGCTTTAAGGGACATCTTGGAAGCAGAGATGGGCACTAGGGGTTTGTGGAAACTGCCTGAAGGGCAACCAAGAAGTGGACCCCAGCACTGGGGGCTTTTGGAAGCAGCTCTAAGAGGCGATCAGGAAGGGGAACCAGGCACTCCTGGAAAGGAAAGAAGTATGCTGGATTGTGGGTTTAGTGTCTTTAAGGGAGACCAGGAAGTGGTTTGGGACAGCTAAGAAAGATGAACTTTTCTGTTAGTTTGTTGTCCTGCAGTGGCTCGAGTGTTGCTGTGAGGCTGGAGGCTATGCCACTGGTGTAGCAAATGCCAGCAGGGTCACCCATGGTGCGGGTAGCAAAGCTTCCAGACTAGGACAGACTTGGAAGAAGTCATCCACTTCTCAAAGAATTGGTCAACAAAAAGCTTACGAATAGCAGCGAAACACTGTCTGATATATTACTGGAAAACTTCGTGAGTAGCCCTGAAACATTGTCCAATACACTGCCAGAAGATGAGCCCATCAGGTCAGAAGGCACTCAAAATATGGATAAGGAAGAGTTGCCTACTCAGAATAAAGCTGACTTTAATGATAAGGATGGAGTAAAGCTTTGGGACCTACATTTGCTGATGTGGCATGAATTAACATGAGGAGAAACAGCTGCAAACATCCATTAATAATCAGAACATGGAATGTATGAAGTATGAATCTAGGAAAATTGGAAGCTGTCAAAAATGAAATGGAGCACATAATGATCAATATCCTTGGCATTAGTGAGCTGACTGGTTTTGGCCATTTTGAATCAGATAACCATATGTCTACTATGCCAGGAATGACAAATTGAAGAGGAATGGTGTGTGTGGCATTCATCATCACAAAGAATGTCTCAAGATCTATCCTGAAGTACAATGCTGTCAGTGATAGGATAATATCTATATGCCTACAGGGAAGACCAGTTACTACTACTATTATTCAAATTTACCAACCAACCACCAAAGCCAAAGACAAGGAAATTGAAGGGTTTTACCAACTTCTGCAGTCTGAAATTGACCAAACATGCAATCAAGATGTGTAGATTATCACTAGTAACTGGAATGCAAAGTTGGAAACAAAGCAGAATCACTGGTAGTTGGAAAATATGGCCTTGGTGATAGAAAAAACTCTGGAGATTGCATGATAGAATTTTGCAAGACCAATGACTTATTCATTGCAAATACCTTTTTTTCAAAAACATAAATAGCTTCAGCCAAAACAAGGCCAGGAGCTGATTGTGGATATGACCATCAAAAGCTCATATGTAAGTTCAAGTTGAAGTTGAAGACAATTAAAACAAGTCCACAAGAGCCAAATATGACCTTGATTATATCTCTCCTGAATTTAGAGACCATCAAAAGAGTAGATTTGATGCATTGAGCACCAATGACTGAAACCCAGAGGAAATGTGGGATGACATCAAGAACATCACCCATAAAGAAAGCGAGAGGTCATTAAAAAGACAGGAAAGGAAGGAAAGACCAAGGATGTCAGAAGAGACTCCGAAATTTGCCCTTGAATGGAGAGTTGTTGTTGTTGTTATGTGCCGTGGAGTCTGACCCAACTCATAGCGACCCCTCCTTGGGTTTCCGAAACAGTATCACTACGGAAGTAGATTGCCCAACCTTTCTTCTGAGGAGTGGCTGGTGGGTTTGAACCTCCAGCCTTCTGGTTAGCAGTCAAGTGCCTTAGGCACTATGCTACCAGAGCTCCCTGAATGGAGAGTAGCTAAAGCAAATGGAAGAAATGACAAGATAAAAGAGCTGAACAGAAGATTTCAAAGGGCAGCTCGAGAAGACAAAGCCAATTATTATAATGAAATGTGCAAAGGTCTGAAGTTGGAAAATCAAATGGGAAGAATACACTAGGTATCTCTCAAGCTGAAATAACATAAGAAAAATTTCATGCCCTAAGTAGCAAAATTAAAAAATTCTATTGGCAAAATATTGAACAATACAAGAAACATCAGGAGTATGTAGAAGGAATATAGAGTCACTGTAACAAAAAATAAGTTTTCAATGTTCAACTATTTCAGGAAGTAGCATATGATAAAAAAGTGATGATATTGAAGGATTAAGTCCAAGCTGCTCTGAAAGCATTGGTTGGAAACAAAGCTTCAGGAATTGATAGACTACCCATTGAGATGTTTCAACAAATAGATGAAGTGCTATAGGTGCTCCCTTGTTTATGCCAATTAATTTGGAAGATGACTACCTAGTCAACCAGCAGGAAGACATCTATATTTGTGCTCATTTCAAAGAAAGATGATCCAACAAATGTGGGCATTATCAAATAATATCATTAATAACACATGCATGTAAAATTTTTCTGAAAATAATTCCAAAATGGTAGCAGCAGTATATTCACAGGGTACTTCCAGTAATTCAAGCTGGATTTTAAAAAGGATATTGGACTAGGGATATCATTGCTTATATCAAATGGAACTATACTGCTGGAATACTGAGAATACTATGAAGTACTAGAAGAATGAAAAAAATCTATCTTAGAGGAAGTGAAGCTGGAATGCTCCTTACAAGCAAGAATGACCAGACTTCATCTCTCATACTTTGGTCATATTTTCTGAAAAGACTGGTCTCTGAAGAAGGATATCATTCTAGGTAAAATACAGGGTCAATAAAAAAGAGGGAGATCCTCAACAACATAGATTAACACAATTTCTGGTAAGATATGTATGGCATGGCAATGATTCTAAAGATGGCAGAGAACCAAGTAGTGTTTCATTCTGTTGTACATGTACTACTAGAAGAATGAACAATTCTGCCCCGGAGGAAGTGTAGACAGACTGTTCCTTAGGGGAAACAATGGTCAGACTAAACCTCACCTACTTTGGTCATGTTGTCCGAAGGGACTAGTGCCTGGAGAAGGATATCATGCTGGTAAAATAGAGGGTCAATGAGTCAAAAATGACCTGATGGCAACTAACAAATGAACAGCAGTTAGCCATAGTCTTTGTAGCTCCCACCAAATGAGTAGGTGAGACTATGGAAATTGGAGGCACTTGTGGCCCACTAAGGGGATTGAATAGCTTGAAAATAATGTAAATAAAGTGGGTGGCACCCTTGTGGGTATGGGAGCATCCAAATAAAATGTATGGAACTGTAACGTGGGGATTGTTCAGTTTTGTCATCTTGCTAGCCATAAAATGAGGCTTCCCATGTTTCTTTCTTTTTTGCCATTAGGAAAGAAGAGCAAGGACTGGAGTGCATCCTTTGGACCTGAGATCACTGTGCTAAACCTCTTCAGCCCAGGGGACAGAGATAGAGAGTTGCAACATTTTGCTGAGACAGCAAGAAGCAGCAGCAGAACCAGAAGACTTGGCAGGAGACCCAACAGAAGACATTGCACTAGGATTCCCAGCCCATGGAATAAGAAAGCTAAGAGCCTACAGATAGGAGATGTGTGGTAGAGGGTGCCTCTAGGTGACCCACAGAGTGGAAAAGCTGAGTGAATTTGGGTAGGAGGCTTACTGGCAGAGTGGGGTGCTTATGATCACTTTCCAGCATAGATAAAAGAGCTTTGTAATACTTGTTTGAGCAAACATTGGACAAGGGGGTACAGAGCCAAGAGGCCAAGGGCTTGAAATAGTGCCTGCAGGCACTGTGGAGAAGAAGTTGTGCTGATGAAAGAACTGAATCTTCAGCATGCCTGAACATAATAAACCCTATACTCATGAATATTGTCTCTGAGTTATGTGTGGTCATTGCGATGAATTATCAAAGCCATAAGAGAAGTAGAGTGTGCTGTGGGAAGGACGATTGGTTTCAAAACTAGTAAAAAGTTAAGAGGAGGTCGGACGCCACAGACATGGCACCATTTTTATAGCTATAAATAATACTAAATACTGGGTCTAGACCTATACCCTCAAGAAGCTTACAAAATAACAACGCAATGTGTTAAGGGCTTTGGTTAAGTAAATAATGGATTATGGACACTCATAGTGTTGTTGTTATGTGCCTTCCAGTCGGACCCGACTCATAGCAACCCTTCCTTGGGTTTCCGAGGTAGTATCACTACAGAAATAGATTGCTCCATCTTCCTTCCAAGGAGTAGCTGGTGGGTTTGAACCACCAGCCTTCTAGTTAGCAGTCAAGTACCTTTAGACACTATGCTACCAGTGCTCCTACACTCATAGTAATGAACAGTTATGTTTGAACTAAAGCTTCACTTAAAATTCAGTCTTCAAAATCTCAGAATTACATAAATTAAAAAGTAATTTAAATTAGCCTGTGTTGTTGTTGTTGTTGTTATGTGCCCTCAGGTTAGACCCGACTCATAGCCACCCTTCCTTTGGTTTCTGAGGTGTTATCACTACTGAAGTAGATTGCTCAACCTTCCTTCCAAGGTGTGGCTGGTGGGTTTGAACAGCCAGCCTTCTGGTTAGCAGTCAAGTGCCTTAGGCATTATACTACCAGAGCTCCTAAATTAGCCTATATGTTTGCCAAAATCAAATTGGCTACCAAGTCCATTTTCTTTCAATAAAAGAAAGTTTTCAAATGCATTCCTTGACGTTTTCTAATATATCATAGCAACAGATACAAGGAACTGTAACACTGTAGCGTATCCTGCATTCATTTCAACAGCATGCCATATTTTATTATTTTCTTCACTAAAGACATAAAATATTACATAAGAGTACACAAAACAGCACCTGCTTTCTGCTAGGATTCTACTTGCAATAAATCTGAATCTGAAAGATGAAGACTATGGACAAGTGCAAAGTTTTCAGGAAATATGAACCAACAGATGTCCTGTTGCCAAACATTCTATCTCAACAACCTATCTCTGACTGCTGAAGTCATCATCTTTGAAAATGATGGCTGATTAAGCATCTGGCTGGAAATTAAAATTACAATCACACAAATAATATTTTTTCAAGTCTTCTAAATTTTGGGAAATTAATAGTCACCTGATAATTTGCCAAATATACCTACGTATTATCACTGTTAGGGGTATGAGGATCATAGTTTAAAAAAAAAAGTTTGCTATGTGCTCTTGCATATGTGATGTTGCAGATTTATTTCTTAAATAATTCTGTTATTAAAATAAAACTCATCAGATCTTAAATCCTATATTTTGTATTATATTCCTATTTTTCCATTTGCAAATCTATTTTCAACTATACCAAAAACCTAGTCATATTTGTTGCCATCAAGTTAATTCCAATTCATAGTGACCCAGCAGAACAATGCAGAATTTCCTCATAGGGTTTCCTAGGCTGTAAATCTTTATGGAAGCAGACTGCTACATCTTTCTCCCACAGAGTAGCTAATGGGTTCAAACCATCGATCTTTGGGTTAGCAGCCAAATACTTTAACCACTGCCACCTCAGGGCTTATTTTCTTCCACAGAACTAAGAATTCTGATAAGGCAAATAATTCAAACTTTAAGATGGTACAGTTTGAATAAATTTTTAAAAGTTTGTTGACTTTGCAATTCAATCCCATTATTTTTCCTATGTGATGATTCAAATTAATAGAAAACCAAAGAAAGGTCAATATTTTAGTGTCTTTACTAAGAATATCTATCTTTAAAATTGTGAAGTATTCTGTATTTTCTCCAGGGGGGAGACTACAATCAACTTGCATTTCTAAATATATATATATATATATATATATATATATATATATATATACATATATATACATATATATATTGAAAAAAATATATATTTTCTAGCATTACATGATGGACTGTTGAACATGAACCTCTCTTGGAGAGACTTAACTATTTCCATATGCAACATACATCTGGTTAGGAAATGGAATATTTCCATGCACATTTATTGAGACAAGGCCATCTATCAACTGGCTCCTGTATTTTTCCAAGCTCATCTCTCATTACCACCCAACATGCCAATTGTCTTCTACTTGCCAACCAACTTGAGAAAATGAGTGGTAACTGCATGAGATTGACTGGGGCTTGGCCTATGGCTATTAGGCATGTTATAGCTGTGATGATTTGCTTGCCCTTATTTACTCTTGGGAATAAATTGTAAAGAATCAAATTAGTCTAAGGACATACTGCTTATATGTTTAATACTAGGGTTTTGCCTCTTGCAATATTTGTTCACAAGGCCATTTTCCTGAAATTTCACATCCTCCAATTCTAGTATTTTCAACTGTTTTTAATAACATATGACATTAAGAAATGGTATCTACTTTTGCAGTATTCAGACTACATTTGGTTAGTCCCTGAAACAAGAAATAATACTACTACTATCAAATGGTTCTGCATGATTATCATGTGCCATATACCATTCTGAGATCTTCATTTAGGAGTTGCTCCTGGGACTTTAACATCATTTTAATATTTTAGCAGATCTTTTATTATCTGAAGGTTACCACTAGTACAGTTCATAGGCACTCAAGTGCAACAAACATGAAGGAAACCTCACCATCATATTGCCCAAAACCAGTAACAAGAACAAAGTCTTTAATGCACCTAGGGAAAAAGATACTTTGTTCAGAGGAGTAGAGATGAGGATGACAGTAAATTCCTAGCTAACAAAATGAAAGCTTATATTAAGAGTGAAATAATATTATATTATGTAAAGGTAAATTATGATAAGTTAAAGATGGATACTAAATAATAAACAGAAAAATAAGTTAAACTAACAATAAAAATAACTGAACAAGAAACAAAATGGTATCAAATTATTATCAATATCTTCAAAGGAAAATTGGAAGAGGAAATAGAACAAAGAACAGATGGACAACAAATAAGAAAATAGAAAAATGAAAAGATTAGATTTAAACCTATTTATAAAAGCCATCAACTTTAAGAAGGCTTAGGGCAGAAGGAAGGAGAATGAACTGGAAAGAGTAATTCAGATCCAGAAGGATGCATACCCGACCTTATGGCATATAAGAGAAGACAAAGGCACTGTCCGCAAGGCAGTTTCAAGCTTCTGTTAGTGAAAGAGGTAAAGAAAGCATTCAGAAAAAGAATAAAAATGTAGGATGTATTTTCCCTAATAATATTGTGTGTTACAGAGAACACAGTGGGAGACTTTCAGGAGCTAGGGATAGATGTGAGATGGAGACAGAATGGGAGCTGTGCAGAGCCTTCAATGACTGAATATATGAGTCTGGGGCTTCCTGTGGTCACGGGCACAATCAGGATAAAGGAATGTTGACATCATGTCTGGTGCTATCAGGACAGAGAGTGGTGGCAAGATTGAGAAAGATGCAGGATTGGTGCCTATGGGTATTCTTTTCTAGTAGGAAAAGTATATGGGCTCTCCTTTGCTTTTATGGATGGAGTCTTGGAAGTTTAAGAAAGTGCCTTCTCATTCTTAGTCTACAGAGGTTCTTCTTGACTCCTGAAGGTAAGATTAATTTCCCTGCTAAATGACTTCAACACCAGTGCCTGAATGCACAAAAGATTACCTACCTGGTTCTTTGTTGCAGATTATCTGCAATGACCAAGTGATAGAGGAAGGTTTCTTTTAACTTCACTCAATTCCTATGATATAATGCAAAAGTTTTCTACAATTACTTTAATTCCTTATTCAATTCTATACTTTTCTTCATGCTAATGAAATAATCCTATTCTTACACAAAACCTAAAAAATTGTCATCCAAATTCAATTATTTTGAAAAGAAAAATCTAATCTGGGTGACATTGTTACAAAACACACTACTGTCAAGTAAAACCAAATACCAAATTCAGTGTATCATTTTACTCAGTCAGTTTTACTGATTTACCCATTCATCTTTGCTGAAGAAACCATAATTTTGTGGCTATCAATGACTTCTAAAGATATAATGACTTAAACATAAAAATGTATATCTACATATATTTATTGAGTTCAAACATAATAATACCATTAACCTATTTTTGTAGCACAGTTCAGTTCACACTATAATTTCACATTTGTTTTCTCTCCAACACTATGTGTATGTTATTGTTACTACTTTGCAGTAATAAGAAACTGAAGGACAAAGATTTGAGAGCAAACTTTGCTAAAACCTGTTTTCGGTTTGCATTGTGCTTTCCACGTCAGAATAGTCAATATGTTGAAGGAAAAAACTGAACAAAGGTCGGAGTCTTCTGGGTACTGATCCGGAGCCCTTTAACCTGAAGCATCTGTATGCAAAAGACGGTTGGAGCATTTGGATTCGCCAAATCATGCATGCATAGTTCATCTGATAGTTAGTATTTAAATTATCCAATTTCTTTTAATTTAAGTGGGCCAGCTTTATAATTAATTATATGTCTCTCCCTCTCTTACTCTCTCGATCTCTTTTTTGCTTTTCCTAAATAAATCACTACCTGTCCTACAAATATCTTTCTTGCTATGTTTCTTTCTGCCTACTATACTCTGTTTTTATTTCAAGTTTTGAGCCATGGATAAGAATGAAAAGTAAGAGACACAGAAAACTGTGCTTTTCAATGCCTCTAGAAATTAATTTTAAAAATTTCTGGAGTGACTCATTTGGTTCACCACACCAAAATCATAATGTTATTCATATGTGTCTCAGAGGGTGAATATAATTAGAAATGTTGACATGGAATTTGCATATAGACAGTATTTGGATACTAAATATATGTAATTACATTCCATGAATATATCCCCATTTCACTCTACTGTGGCAAGAATACAATTATTCTTACTCTGAACATAAAATAATAACCAATCTTTTTTTAAAAATTTTATTCATTTTTGTTTTTAAATTCCATATTACTACTCATGGTAAATAATATGCTTAAATATCCTTACCAATGTGTTACATAAAAAAAAAAAAATTAACTCTTGTAATAGAAGTTTCCTTCTGTATCTTATTGTAAAACTTCTAATATTTTATGAGTGCCATAAAGTTTGAGGACACTGATGCCCATATTACATGTTAAGTAAACTACCAGCAAGATGCTTATAGTAATAACCTGCAGAGAAAAGAAACAAATTAAACAAGAGAGCTGAACTGTGACATTTTCCAGGAAAATTTACAACTAATTCATTTGTTCTTAAATAATGAGTAAGTTATTCATGAAAAGGGATTTAAACTTCACTCCAACATGAATATTTGGGAAACGAATTGCTATGCAAACTGTAGTCAAATCAAGGAGAAAATTAGGTTAGCGATGGAGGAATTTGAATGCCAAAGGTGAGAAACAAATGCATAGTATACCTCCTCTTGATTTTCTTAATTTTGTTTCAATTCTAAAGTGGGTCCGTATCTCATTGAAATATTTTTTGGGTAGTAAAAATGATCAGGAATTACTCTTTTTCAAATATTTTATTTCTAGGGTAGATCAGGGATATTAACTATAAAAATTCATCCTTTTGGGAGAGTGTTACACAGCCTTTGCCATCCTGTCTGCTTGGACACGTTAATCATTCTAAAGTAACATTAGTCTTACTTCTAATTTGGGAAAGTATTCTTTTCCTAATGCTCTTCTAACTTCTTTTCCCACCACTTAACTTGACCACCTTAAAACAAATTTAATAGAAAGGGTTGTAATTCCTCCTGGGACAATGAGTTTATAATATGTAAGTAACAATCCTCATGGAGGGATGTGATGTCTGCTATTTAACAACAAGCCAAAGATGACAATAAAATCATTAATTCTGTCAATACAAATGCTAATAGAAAAGGAAAATTGGATCCATGCCTAGTCTCACATTTTCTCTAATAGGAAATTAGAGCACAGAAATTGAATCTGACAAACCTTAGCATTTAGAGAGTAGCATCAAAATTTTAGTATACAGTATACAATAAATGATAGAATGCTTCTTAATTAAACTGTGCTATTGTTAGGCCAAAATAAATAGCTTCTGCCTGGCCAACAAAGTGATCTGCCATCTCCCAGAGGGATTCTTAAAAAATACAGTACAAAATAAAGGTCATAAAGTTAGTAAAAATCAACTTGACAAGCCTGCACTAATTATCTTTGGTATTACAACACTACTAATGGAGCTGCCGCCTGAAAGATAATAGAAGTGAACTCATTAGCAGCGCCTTCAACTAATGTTTGTAAGGGGAGCGTTTATTGTCTGCTAGTCCTTACAGAGCTGAACATTTTACATTAGCATATTAAACAGGACTCTAACTTGATTTGTGAGCATTTTTTAACCTCTTGGTATAAATGATTTTGCTTCGGGATAAACAAAGTTATATAAATTGTAGTGTGGATAAGTCTTTTAAAAAGTTAAATAAATCACAGTGTATATAGGTCTTTAAATCGAGCAATTGTTTGAAAAACTGTATTAAAAGATTTTCACCTTTGCGAAAGAATTTGAAAGTATATCCAAAATCAACAGTGAAAAACCTTCCTATTAAGTTTTACCTTGTTGTTGTTGTTGTTATGTGCCGTCGAGTCGGCCCCGACTCATAGCGACCCCTCCTTGGGTTTCCGAGGCAGTATCGCTACGGAAGTAGGATTGCCCA